>NW_026779789.1:50000-67500 GCF_030144855.1 Hypanus sabinus
CACAGAGGCACAGAAACTCTCACACAGACACCCACACAAACATCAAACACACATACACATACACACACACACACATACACAAACGCACACACAGGCACAGAAACTCTCACACAGACAACCACACAAACATCAAAAACACACACACACACACACACACACACACACACACACACGTACACACACACACACAGACACACACACACACAGAGGCACAGAAACTCTCACACAGACAACCACACAAACATCAAACAAACACACACACACACACACACACACACACACACACACACACACACACACACACACACACACACACAGAGGCACAGAAACTCTCACACCGACAACCACACAAACATCAAACACAAACACACATACACACACACACACACACAGACACACACAGGCACAGAAACTCTCACACAGACAACCACACAAACATCAAACACACACACACACACACACACACACACACGAACACACACACACACACACGAACACACACACACACACAGAGGCACAGAAACTCTCACACAGACAACCACACAAACATCAAACACACACACACACACACACACACACATACACACACACACACAGAGCCACAGAAACTCTCACACAGACAACCACACAAACATCAAACACACACACACAGAGGCACAGAAACTCTCACACAGTCAACCACACAAACATCAAACACACAAACACATACACACACACACACAGGCACAGAGCCACAGAAACTCTCACACAGACAACCACACAAACATCAAACACACACACACACACACAGAGCCACAGAAACTCTCACACAGACAACCACACAAACATCAAACACACACACACACACACACACACACACACACACACAGAGGCACAGAAACTCTCACACAGACAACCACACAAACATCAAACACACATACAGATACACACAGACACACATATACAAACGCACACACAGGTACAGAATCTCTCACACAGACAACCGCACAAACATCAAACACACACACACACACACACACACACACACACACACACACACACACACACACACACAATGACACGCACACTCACACTCACACACACACACACACACACACACACACACACACACACACACAGTGGCACAGAAGCTCTCACACAGACAACCACACAAACATCAAACACACACACACACACACACACACACAGAAACTCTCACACAGACAACCCCACAAACATCAAACACACACACACACACACACACACACACACACACACACACACACACACACACACACACACACACACACACACATACACACACACACACAGAGCCACAGAAACTCTCACACAGACAACCACACAAACATCAAACACACACACACAGAGGCACAGAAACTCTCACACAGTCAACCACACAAACATCAAACACACAAACACATACACACACACACACAGGCACAGAGCCACAGAAACTCTCACACAGACAACCACACAAACATCAAACACACACACACACACACAGAGCCACAGAAACTCTCACACAGACAACCACACAAACATCAAACACACACACACACACACACACACACACACACACACACACACACACACACACACACACACACAGAGGCACAGAAACTCTCACACAGACAACCACACAAACATCAAACACACATACAGATACACACAGACACACATATACAAACGCACACACAGGTACAGAATCTCTCACACAGACAACCGCACAAACATCAAACACACACACACACACACACACACACACACACACACACACACACACACACACACACACACACACAATGACACACACACTCACACTCACACACACACACACACACACACACACACACACACAGTGGCACAGAAGCTCTCACACAGACAACCACACAAACATCAAACACACACACACACACACACACACACACACACACACACACACACACAGAGATGCACAGAAACTCTCACACAGACTACCACATAAACCACAAACACAAGCAAACATAGACTCACACACACGCACACTCGCACACGCAGAAAGGACAAACGCACAAACACTACACACATGCACAGAATCACTGACACAAACACACACACACACACACTCACACACACACACACACACACACACACACACACACACACACTCACACGCGCGCGCGCACGCACGCCCACAGAAAGGACCAACATACAGCACTGTGCAGAAGTCATGAGAACCCTACATTTTTTATATGATTTCCGATGGCAAGGCTTCACAGGGCCCCGCTCTTAGCATCATCGCGGCTGTCTGGGATTACCTGGAGAGACAGAAAATAAGCGAGACAGCCAAATTCTGTAGATGCAATGAAGCAAGTTCTCTAAGATGCTTGGAGCAATCTACCAGCCAATTTTCATATAACTGCACAACAGGCTACCTACGAGAACTTATGCAATTTTAAAGGCAGAGGGCGGTCACACAAAATATTGATTTGACTCAGTTCTTTTAACTGTTTACTGCATTTTCTAGTTCTTTTTATATTAGAAACATTCCACTTCATTGTATTTGAAAGTATCTCCGCTTTACAGATTTTTTACATGCGTCTAAGACTTTTGCACTGTGCAATCACACACACAATCAAAAACACAAACACACAATCTCTCTCTCTCTCTCTCTCTCACACACACACACACACACACACACACACACACACACACACACACACACACACATACACAAAGAACACAAAAAGTCCTGTATCAGGTAACATATTTTTAAATTTTTTATTTTTTTAAAACTTTAGTCATTTAAAATCCCTGACAGAAAGTTTATTTTCTACATGTCCTTAATTAATCTATAAATTCTGCCTTTTTCCATGACACTTTCAACGCGTTTTGGACAGTACCCAATGAAAGCGTTAAACTTCTCGCCTAAACAGCATTTGGAAGTTGAGGGTGCCAGATAATTCTTCTGAATTTGAGCTTCCGATCGAAGCATTGGAAGCATTTATAATTTCAGCCCTCACGAATTGAATTTCTCTTCTTTTCGGTACATGCTTTTCAAAGCGACTGCCAACAATTACGCAGTTCGTGCCAGTATTCACGTCTCTTTCCATAAAAGAGAAGAGTTCCACATTATTTTGCAACAGTTTATCTTCAGACGGGTACAACCCCAGCCTGCATCCGCAAGGCAAACAGCGTTATGAAGGACCCCGCGCACCCCTCATACAATCTCCTCTCCCTCTTGCCGTCTGGGAAAAGGCTCCGGACCAGACTATGTAACAGTTTCTTCCCCCAAGCCATCAGACTCCTCAATACCCAGAGCCTGGACTGACACCAACTTACTTCCCTATTGTCCTGTTTATTATTTATTGCAATGCCTGCACTGTTTTGTGCACTTTACACAGTCCTGGGTAGGTCTGCAGTCTATTGTAGTTGTTTCTTTTTCTCTGTGTTGTTTTTACGTAGTTCAGTCTAGTTTTTGTACTGTGTCATGTAACACCATGGTCCTGAAAAACATTGTCTCATTTTTACTGTGCACTGTACCAGCAGTTATGGTCGAAATGACGATAAAAAGTGACTTGACTTGACTTGACTTGATCTCCCGTCAACTCCTTCTCCACTGCCTGCGTGTTGGGTCCAGTTTACACGCGATTTGGATTATCGAGGCTCTATACCATCTAACCCATTATGGAGTTTTTTTGTTTTTCTGTTTTGCGCGTCCGCGTGGGTAAGACTGCGACGTCAAAATAAGGACCAGAATCAGGTTTAAATATCAAGGGCATATGTCCTCAAATCTGTCGTTTGGAGGCAGCGGTACGTTGCAATGCATAATAGTGAAAACGATAATTTACAACGAGGAATGTATACATAAAATTATAATCGTTGTGTAGTACAAAAATGGGGGGAGGGCAATCGTGAGGTTGCGTTGTTGGGATCAGTGCCCATTCAAAAATCTGCTGGCGGAGAGGAAGAAGTTCCCCCTGCAGCGGTGACAGTGCCTCTTCAGGCTCCTCCACCTCCTCCTCGATGGTGGTAAAGAGAAGGGGGGAACGTCTTGGACTTTGGAGGGGTCCATTATAACGGTGGATGCCGCCTTTCTGAGGCATCATGATGCATAGGAGGAGAGTGGGGGGGGGGGTTGGCGAGTGCCCACGATGGAGCTGGCCGAGTTTGCTGCCCTCGCTCGATCCTTTGCAGTGAGCTAATCGCTAACCCCCACCCCCCTCCCGCCCCCCATTAGCAGACGGCGATGCCACCAGTTGGAACGCTCTCCGCAGCGCATGGGGAATTCCTTTGGCGACAGACCGGATCTCCCCCGAACTCTGAGTGAACTGCCGCCGCTGCCGCACCTTCTTTGCCATCGCATCGACATCCTGGGCCCAGGGGAGATCCTCAGAGAGTCGCAGCCAGCGACGTGGTTGCTACCGGAGATGGGTGCGTGCACATGAACGCTCGCGTGTGGGGCTGGGGAGGTGCTGGGGTTGGAAATGGAATTTATCTTGGCACGCTGCCTGCACTCCTGAGTATTGCTCCTCCTGTCCATTAGGCGGGGAGACAGCCGCTGTCGTCTTGCTGGGAGCGAGTTTCATCACGTTCGTCCAGCAACAGCGAGGTCTCACTCCCGAGGCGCGTCTGTATGACAGAACTCCTCTCGGACATCTTCAACTCCTGCCTTTTCTTTGGGCTTTAGACAGCCCTGGACGGCGCCCAGCATACTGAACTCCCGGGGTCCCTGACAAGCAGGGCACGGGATTGTCCCTCTGTTTGCACTGAGGGAAGGAGTCCTTTCTGCAGAGTTATTACTGCAGTTGGCCGTGCGGTGGGGGGTGGCATCTCCACGTAAACGTGGCACAACCTCCTGTTGGATTTCTGAAATATTACCCGATTAGGCGCTGTAATCGTCGAGTTTTCCATTTTCTTTCATCCCGGGCGATCTGGTTGCAAACTCCACTTAACAACGGAACGCAGGAGATTGGCCCGCTTTCCCAGACACGCTGCTGCGCTCAGAGATTAAAAGAAAAAATAGCAGCCGTGGACTAAGCGGCATCAATCTCAATTGTTTCAGAAGATTAAATGGAATATTGAAAACTTAGACTCTAGCAAGTCTGCAGTTAGTTAGTCTCTCTCTCTCTCTCTCTCTCTCTCTCTCTCTCTCTCTCTCTCTCTCTCTCTCTCTCACTCATTCTCTCTCTCGCTCTCTCACACTCACTCTCTCTCACATTCTCTCTCTCACTCATTCTCTCTCGCTCTCTCTCACTCAGTCACTCACTCACTCTCTCCCTCTCTCTCGCTCTCTCTCTCTCCCTCTCTCTCTCTCCCTCTCTCACTCTCTCTCTCCCCTCTCTCACACACACACACTCACTCACTCTCTCTCCCTCTCTCTCACTCCCTCTCTCTCACTCCCTCTCTCTCTCCCCTTCTCTCTCTCACACACACACACACACACACACTAACTGATTCACTCTCTGTCTCTCTCTCCCTCTCTCTCTCCCCTTCTCTCTCACACACACACACTCACTCACTCTCTCCCTCTCCCTCTCTATCTCCCTCCCTCCCTCTCTCTCTCTCTCTCTCTAACATGGTAGAGATTCCAAACTTTATTTTCGTCGATACTCACAGTGGGAATCGCGAGACCGCGCCGGGGGAGAAACTTACGAGACTGGATCCTTCATTTTTTTAAAAAAAGCAGACACTGCAATAAGAGATTTTTTGCTTTATGGAGTTGGCTTCTGTGCCTGGATTTGACAGGTTTAAAACGTTTAGGCTCGCCTCAGGAATAAATTATATCGCCTTCACTTTTCTTTAAAACATCCAGCCCAACGTAAAACTTGATTGCAAAGATGCGGTTTGCATTGGAAACCCGATCGTACGGTAAAAAACTTAGGGGATTCATAAATTCAGATTTAAAAGGAACACATAAATGACTAAACAGATTTATCCTTTAATGCGGAGTGTGGGGGGCTTTACACAGTCAACCACGAGCCCGAAATCGTTTCATTCCGGGAAGCTCTACGCGAACGAGATTTTTTTAATATTTGCAAGCCATTAATTAATTTATTTATTGCCATCTTGGCCCATGCCAGTACTCAATAATAATAATAATAATAATAATAATAATAATAATAATAATAATAATAATAATAATAATAATACCCCCCACAAACTTATTGGAGTTAGCAACTTCTTTCACGGCTGGTCCCATACTTGCTCGTGATACACCACGCAGCCTTACTTTCAAAGCTCATGCCTGTGAATGAAAGTAGATTACCCGTTCAGCTTCCGTTCAATTAACTCTTAACTTTATGTTAATTCGACGTGCGATCGTTAATGTCATTTCCAATGCCTGCTGTTATTGAAACCGCTAATTAAGGCGCAGCCTTGCCAATAAATTATATAAGCCTGTTTGCATAAGCATCGCCGTCTGCGCATCGGGGAAGTTGTTCTAAGTGACGGCGAAATCCTCCTATAAAGTAAATATTTAGTTGCACGGATTAGTGAGCGTTGATCTCAGCTTTCTCCGCCACCCCCGCCCCATGATGCTCGGTTTCCTCCGAATCCGCTGCCTCCGTTATTTTTTCGCTTGGGCGGAACGTGCAAGATGCAGAGGGCTGGTCCGAGCGTCGCTGCCGTCGCCATTATGTCTGAGGGTAACTGTAAATCATAAACTTGGCTCTGTTTTAATTTTCCTCAAGGAACATTAACCGCGTGAACGGCGAAGCGTGAAGGCCGCTGTTGCTCTTCCCCACCCCCACCTCGACCCCAAGCTAGTTAATAAAAACAGAGTTAACCAGCTTGTATTTGTCAGGGTAACTAGGTACAGCTGAATCCCACGAATGCGTCTTATTCTTTTTTCCGCTCGTTTCCAAGCCCCGTCGTGTGGGCGGGGCCAGCGCCGCCTCTGCGGATTCTGATTGGCCGGTGGGAAGGAAGTTGTCCGCAGCCGGCGGCTGATGAATGCAAGGGAAATGTCAGTTTGATAAGGACCTTTTTTTTCTCATTGCCACCACCCCCCACCCACCCCCACCCTCCATCATCACCACCGCCACCACCACCACCACCTCCTTCCCCCAAACCCCCACCCACCCCACCCCCATCTACTCCGGCTCAACAAATTCAGCGGCAGCTATGTCATGTTCGGAGAATTCCGCATCTCGTTCGTTCTCAGTGAGTGCTTTAATTTGCTCCGGCCAGACTCAACCTTACTGCCCCGGGGGTTATTTGTCCCCTAGGACGGACCAGGGCTACGGTACCCAGAGCTGTCACCCAAAAGACGCCGGGAAGAGCCAACAACAAGGTCTAAGTCTGGTTCCACATCAGTACGTGCCAGGCATGGCGGGGTGGGCGACGCCACCTCCATCGGGCCACACCGGCCGACTTCAACAGTTGGGTGCTTACTCCTTCCCGTCCGGCGTGAAGGAGGAGACCAGCTATTGTTTACTAGACGGGGACAAGCGCACGAAGGCGGCCGCGGAGGTCTCTGTGTACCCGAGAGCAGTCTCTGAAACGTGCGCCAGGGCCCCCGCTGTCCCGGTCTACTTCCGCTCGGAACCGAGCTACACGCCGAACAAACCAGCGGATTACAGCCCCCCGCGGCCGGCCGCCGCTCCCTGTTCGGCCCCGTCCAGCGCCGCCTTCGCACAGCCCTTCGCCACGTCGTCCTCGTCGGATGCAGGTGAAAGGCCCGTGAAAATGCGCGGCTCAACCGACCCCGGGAAGCACACGGAGGGAAGAGGGTGTGACTTTGCACCCGAGGCGCCCACTTTAGAGTTTCCTGCCGCCGAACGAGCTCTCCACAAGAAACAGA
This sequence comes from Hypanus sabinus, assembly GCF_030144855.1. NCBI lineage: Eukaryota > Metazoa > Chordata > Chondrichthyes > Myliobatiformes > Dasyatidae > Hypanus > Hypanus sabinus. The sequence goes on from NW_026779789.1 coordinate 57,784, forward strand.
CCAAAGGTGGGTAAAAAAAAAAGACCCGAAAGAAGCAATTATATGTATGTGGATCAGGCAAACAGCCCATCTGCGGCAAGGTGACTTTATTTTAAGCTGAAAAGGAGCCTTTTCTTTTTGTCCAAACCACAAAGGACTCTCAGTACAAATTAATACCTTGAGTAATTTATAGGACAGGCTCTTTACGGCAGAGTAGATTGCAAACGCCTTCAAGCCACCCTTCCTGAAGATCAAAACGTCGAAAGGTTTCTGGTGGTAAAGCGCGTTTCTCAAAATCGCATTTAAACCCCGTTGTAAGCGTCCCCGAATGATAAAAAATAAAACTCTACCTACGGAAAAAAATAGGAGAATGTTAAGAATGATCTGAGATTGATTCGGAAGAACAGTTCTAGCTGGCGTAACGTCAAATACATAAACTTAAAATTGAGCTTTTGTAACCAGCAGGGGAAAAAAGCAATTGTGACAATGTTGTTATCTAGCCATGTTGTTTAGATACAGTATCATCTAAGTATACAGTAATTTATATATTTGTATAAAATCTTATATATCTATATAGATATTTCTATAGATGCAGATCACATACATGTATGTGTGTAGGATCTACTGACTAACCATTTGCGTGTAATAGTACAATAGTACGTATACGTGGGACCGCACGAACACCGAGATGAGTATTCTTGGGCAGATGTTGGTGTGAATAGCGTAATGCCTATAGGTACGTGTGTGTGTGTGTGTGTGTGTGTGTGTGTGTGTGTGTGTGTGTGTGTGAATGACAGAGAGAGAGAGAGTGGGGGGAGAAAGAGAGAGGGAAGGAGGGATGAGAGGAAAGAGAGAGAGAGAAAGGGTGAGGGTGAGGGAGAAAGAGAGAGGGAGTGAGAAAGAGAGAGGGAAGGAGGGATGAGGGGAAAGAGAGAGAGTGAGAAAGAGAGAGAGGGAGGGAGGGAAAGAAAGAAAGCGATAGAGAGGGGAGAAAGGCAGCGAGAGAGAGAGAGAGAGAGAGAGAGAGAGAGAGAGAGAGAGAGAGAGAGAAAGAGAGACAGACAGACAGACGGAAAGAAAGGCCAAGCGGAAGGGACAAGAGAGGAAAGGAGTTTGTAAAATCTTCAAAGGTTTTAATACGAACATACACTTTAAAGGTTAATGTGCGCATTCTTTTAAACAAAACCACAAATATGTGATTCAGTGCCTGTGCGTCAGCAGAGCACTGGCGATCAGTAATATTTTTCGTCAGTTGTTGATGTCTTGAATGCGGGGCCTGACATCCCGAGAGCCGCCACCTAAACATCAGCCCCAAGGGCCTTTTTAATGTCGCGTATCAAAACCGTCTAAGATGCCGCCATAAATTCCAAATCCTGAATATAAATAAAATGGGCTCGTTGGCACCCTGTGATGTTTACTTTAGGCCAGTTTGGTATGCCATGGGTCTAAATTATGGCGCCAAATAGAAATTACATCACGCAGAGCCGCGGCGTTAATTTTCATGGCATCTTGCTGCTCCCATAGACCGGAAAACCGCCTGCTCGCTGAATTGGGAAGGAGTGAGGGACACTGGCAAAGAAATCAAACAAATTATTACTCTGAACGAACACAGACATGCTTTCCTGATCATTCACTGGTAGACTCACGTCTAAGGACTCTGGAACTAGATTTATTGCTTATTCGTCTATTTATCTGGCTATTTTATTATTACTATTTATATTTATTATTTATAATTTGTATGTTTATTTATTATTTATTATTCATAATGTGTTTATTTATTTGTTATTTATTATTTATAATTTGCTATGTATTATCTACTTCGTGCTATATATTTAGTTTATTATTTCTTTACTCCCGGTTATATATTTAATTTATTGTTTATTTATTATTTGTCTGTTTACCATTTATTTATTTATTTATTTATTTATTTATTTATTTATTTATTTGTTTGTTTGTTTGTTTGTTTGTTTGTTTGTTTATTTATTTATTTATTTGCCTGTTTATCCATCTGTCTATCTATCTTTCTCTATATATGTCTATCTATCTATTCGTCCATTTATCTTTTTATTTATCTAGTTATTTATATATTTATTTAACTGGTTTGTTCATTATCTGTCTATCTATTTATTATTATCTTACTTTATCTTTGCCTCTGCACTGTTTGTTGTCATTTTGCTCGTCCGTTTGCTTGTCCACCTCGATCCTGTGGGAGTTTTTCCACCGATTCTATTGTGTTTCTTCGCATTTGCTGTGAACGCCCGCGGGAAAAATGAATCTCTGGGTTGTATGAGGTGAGGTAAACGTACTTTGATAATATAAATACTTTGAACTTTGAATTCCCGTCGTGACCAAGTTATTTTTATTCAAAGTGATGAATATTAAGTTTTTTTTAAAAAAAAGTTTTGCCTAGTAATTCCCTTCATAAATCTACTTTGTCTCACCGGTGAGTAATTATATACACGGAATCCCACATATTTCCCTTCCAAGAAGAGCCCAGCGGGAGGAAAGTTTGAGCAGACACCAGGATGGGATAACTCGGAGGGATTTGTAACTAACTCGGATCTATTGTAACGAAATTTCCTCCTCCTATTCCCTCACACACAGAAAACTGTCGAACAAAAGTCATTTCAGCATTAGTCCACAATCCCTTTGTGTGTGTGTGTGTGTGTGTTTGTTTGTTTCAATAAGCCTGTTGATCTTCAAAAGTTGGAATGGTCTGTATTCTGTTTGTGTCAGGGTTTTTTTTGGGAGATGGCGAGAGCTAAATGTGTGTCGATCTGGTTGGCGGGCTGTCCTTTCGTTCAAGCGCTGACTTTATTGAGTGTTTACCCACCTAATCGAGCGACATAGAACAAGGGACCAGACTCGACATCGAGTCACAATGGCGCACACAACCGCTTGCATTGTTATGGAAATCTGGACATGTTACTTACACGATACACTTCCATTTCAGTCAAAGTATTGTGAATTGGCATCTCGCCTCCCTCGTCCGGCTGACCACCTCGCCAGGAAGACCGAAAGTTTCCCTACCTGCTCGTTATGAAACTGAAATTTTGTACGTTGGGGTAGCTTATTGATTTTATTTGTAAGCTGGGAGTACAATCAGACTATAAGTCAGAATTAATAAACTAACCCGGCATCGTTCTGCCGGCGTATTATTAGGATTCGCCCATAAACGTCCGCCTTCGGGTTTCCTGGTCCCCGGAGCTGATTGTTCGTCGGTGGTTAAGTTCAATTCCTTAGGGAGCAAAATCGCAGCCAAATGCATTGCTTGCAAGCATTGGCAGGACACTTGGTCTTGCACGGAGCGGGTAGTAGGCCAAGCTTGCCGGCGCTATTTGACGTCCGCCTATCTACTTTAGTGCACGACCAAACGTGCAAGGCAGCTTCAGACACAGAGGCGAATCATATCCGACCCTTGCGAATAAAGATGTTGTTAGCCGTCTGATCAAATGAGTTTCTGTATACAAGTTAACTTGAAAACTTAAGTTTTTTATAATGATTGTATTCTATATCGTATCGTGTGTGAGAGAGAGAGAGAGAGTGAGAGAGAGAGACTGTGTGTGTGTGTGTGTGTGTGTGTGTGTGTGTGTGTGTGTGTGTGTGTGTGTGTGTGTGTGTGTGTGTGTGTGTGTGTGTGTGTGTGTGTGTGTGTGTGTGTGTCTGTGTGTGTGTGCGTCTGTGTGCTTCTCTTCCATCCGACCCGGAGTCACAATAATTTCGTTCTCTTTTATACTTCTGCATCAGAATCAGAATCGGGTTCATTTTCACCGGCACGTGACGTGAAATTTGTTAACTTAGCAGCAGCAGTTCAATGCGATACAGAATCTAGAAAAGAAAAAAATAATACTAACAAATAAAATAAAATAATAAATAAATCAATAAATAAATCGCAGTGTACGTATACTGAATAGATTACTAAAACCTCCCAAAAAACCCCCAGAAAGAATGTATATTGAACAAAGTGTCCGTGTCTCAATGTGCACCGAGGAATCGGGTGACAGTGGGGAAGAGCATGCGGGCAGTGGGGGCAACATCCCTCTTGTGCTCCTTGATCTCGTCCCTCGAGATTCAGCGTCACCGCAACCCTGCCACTTTGATCGGGCCCACGCCTTCATTAACCAGGTCCAGTACTTGCCTCCTCCGTACTCAAGTCATCGGGTTTGTGGGGGTGTGGCCAGGGTTAATCTGGTTAGTGGGGCTGGGGGTTGCCTCCTTGGGCCTTAGGATTAATTTTGGGGGTAGGGCTGGTGGACGTATCTGTGGGGTTGGGAGAGATAAGGGTGTGGAGTTCAGTGTGGTGAGGTACGTGGGGCTCTGGTGGATAGGGTAGGGTAAGAGCGGCTACGGGCTTGTGGGGTGGTTTCTGATTAGGTTTGAGGGGAGGGCTGTCCGTTTGCGGATCGGACGGCAGAGAGGAATGACGTGAAACAATCCTGAAATTAATAGCTCGGCACGGACTAGACGGGCCGAAGGGCCTGTTTCTGGTGCTGCTGTTGGTTGAATTGGGGTTCCCTTCGGTTTTGCGGGTTTTTTTGTTAAATCAAGGGAAAGATGAAACTCGACAGTATGGTGTTATGTGAACTTCTTTGTTGCAACGTCCTTCATTGCTATTAAATACTAATAAGTACCAAATTTCCATGAGAAGAACTCAGGTGAGGAATCAGTAAAAACTATTTCCAACGCATTATTAACCTATTTGGTTTCATAGTTAATTGACGGGCATCTTAACCGTGGACTAACCTGGCCTGGCATCGTCCTGATTTACCCAGAACCACTCTCCTTCGATACGAACTTTGTTCCTGATTGCTTGAATTTTTTGTTTTTATTTTCAATATTCACTCTGCGTTCTGCTTGGCCGCATTTCATTCTCAAGCCCCCGGCATTTTGGACACGCATTCTAACCTTTAAAAACGCTGCAACAAACAGCAATAACAAAAAAAATCTACCGAGTTAAAAGATCTTAATTTTTATTTAAAAAAAAAATCGCTCTTCAAACGGCACAATTTGCATGCCGTTACAAGCGTTCTGAATTCAGTAAACTCTAGGAGTAATGAGGGTGCGGCTCCGCGTCGCTGACGGAGATAACCCGCCATCTGCAAAAATAAAAGTTTTGGGGAAGTTGAGAAACTTCCAGGCCCTCCGTCTTACAGGAAAGAAATGCTAGAATTTCTACTATTTGTCGCTCGCATTTCAAAAGGAAACTTGCGACAAACTGCGCGCATTCAAGGTCAGTTCCACTTCCCCCCCCCCCCCCCACCCACCACCACCCAGGCAAAAAAAAGACCAAAGACCACTAATCTGCCACGGCTGCTTAAAATTAGAGTGAGGACCTTAGCGAGAATTTACTGCAAAGTTTGTGACTTTAAAAACGCGCTTGAGCAACGAGCGTCAACGCATTGCTGAACGGATAATCAACCCGCGCTTATCCTTCTTTAATTTTTTTTTGCTCCCTTGTTGTTTTACTTATTTAATTTTTATTTCTTATTCAAGATTATTTCTTGCCATCTCCAGTCGTACAAGTGTACAGGAGAACGAAATTGTTACTCCGGATAAACACAATAAGATAAAGGACAAAAACAGAGAGAAAAAAATAAACATAAATACACAAGGTAGTTTAAATACGCAGATTGATTGTACGTCCACAAAGTGACGCGATTCACGAGAGTGTGTGCACAAAACATACGTGTGTGTGTGTGTGTGTGTGTTACTCTGGATTTACAGCATCTCCAGAACCTCTTATACTTGGGCTATAACTCCGATAAGACTTCTCTATTTTGTTTTATATCTTTCATGAAGCAGCGGCCCCACCTCCCCCACCTCTCTGGTTTCTTTCCCGATGATAGATCTCGGCCCGAAACGTCGACTGTTTATTCCTCTCCATAGGCGCTGCCTGACCTGCTGAGTTCCTCCAACATTGTGTGTGTGTGTGTGTGTGTGTGTGTGTGTGTGTGTGTGTGTGTGTGTGTGTGTGTGCTGTGCGTACATTATATATATATATATTATAATTTGTAGTTTTAAGAAAAATGTTGTACATTGCAGCAGCGCTGCCGCAAAACAGCGGATTTACGACATACGTCAGTGATATTGAACCTGACGCATGCCGGAAGGTCCGGCTCTCTTGAATTCAATATTGGGAATCGTAACGAAAAGGCAGGTGTCAGTCCGATTTTGAAAGCCATTGGATTGTCCACGAGTTAATTGTCAATCAATAATCATTTGCAGGTAAACTTACGGAACACGGAACAGCAGAGCACAATACAGGCCCTTCGTCCCGCGATGTTGTACCGACCCGTTGACATATTAGCACAGCGATTGATTTCCCCCCCCCCCCATCAGCAGCTGATTGAAAACTTCCCGCCAAATGAGGGCTCGGTGGCCCACTGAAAGTTATTTCCTGAAGCTATCATTTTTTTTTCAATTCTATCAATCCTGACTGGAAATAAACTTGCAGCTGCCTCTGATATCCCATGGCTTCCATATAAGAAATAAACTTGTCCTTCCGAATTGGGAAGATTATCGCATAGTTTTCACTTCCTTAGAACTATCGCCCCTGCTTGGGAAAAGGTCGCCGACAGCCGCCCCGACAGAGTCCTCTATTCCGGGCCGCTTCTTTCAAGCTGGCCCCGGAGTTCAATGTTCAAAGCAAATTTACTATGAAAGAGCCGTGAGATTTGTTTTCTCTGGACATTCACATTAAATACAAACACACAGACACACACACACACACACAACCGAATCAAATAATAATAGTAAATAAAAACAAACAAACAAATAGATAGATAGATAGATAAACAAGCAATAAGTACCGAGAATCTGGCCATCTTCAAAGACCCATCCTCTCCCAGGGATGAAGCCTCGGGAGCTTCAGTATCTGTAGCTCCGGGTTTTTTTTTACAGGATGGGGTTGCTGGCCCCACGGCCTACCCTCCTCCTTTTCCAACGCTGCTTGGGACCATCCGTGGCAGAGTTGAGCCTCGATCAGACCGGTGAAACTGCCATCGACACTCCATATCACATCAGCCTTCCGGGCGATGCATCCTCGCTCATGCAACTATCTTAACGGATGCACTTTACAGAACTTCATCGATTATATTTTAGTGTCCATCGTATGCAATAATCTTTCTATATATCTAAACACTGGAGCTGGAAATCTCTCCCCCACCCCCCACCCACCTTCCCTCCCAGACCTGCTGAGGGGTCTCAGCCCCGCAGATGCTGCCTGACCTGCTGAGTTCCTTCGGCACTTTTGTCACTGTTACTCGTTCATTACATCGATACAGAACCTGGGAAATAAAATGGATCTACTCAACGGATTCTGCAGATTCTGGAAATCCAGAGCGACGCGCACGAAATGCGGGAGGAGTTCACCCGGGCAGGCTGCACCAATGGGGAGGAATGAAGAGTCGACGCTTTGGACCGAGGCCGACAGGCGCTACCTGCTCTGCATTTTGTACATGTCGCTCCAGGTTTCCAGCACCTGCTCCATCTCTTGTGTTTAAGGTATAACTTGCCGTTTTTGAAAGCTCATTGCTCCTGCGTTTAGCACTCAAAGTTACGTACACGCATTCTGGACAATTAAGCACTTGCTTTGTAATGATCAAACTTAAAGGCGGAAGTTTCAATGATGGAATGGAAAATAAGATGCCTTCCATCTTTGCTGATGGCTTCAGTGAAACCGCCCGAGCCCATATTCCATTTCCCAGTTCTGCTGATGCTTTAGGGTCCGTTGGCTCTCTGTATTTACAAAAACCAACTTGTAAAAATTCAGCATTTAGGGTCCGTTGGCTCTCTGTATTTACAAAAACCAACTTGTAAAAATTCAGCATTATAAAAATGCATTTTGGAAGGAACGTTCATTTTGTAACTTAACAGCTCACTTAAAATAGTAGACATTGATTCCTGGAAGTTAGAAGATGTTTAATTCTTTTAATGAGATATCCTATATCCTATCCTATATTTTGAACAACAAAACAAACAGGCAGATAGATTTTTTTTTAATCGTCCATGCTCACATACCTACATAAAGACGAGAAAGTCTGAAGACTTACAGAGTAACACACACAAGATGCTGGAGGAGCTCAGCGGGTCGGGCAGCATCTGCGGAAATAACTGAGCAGTTGGCGTTTCGGGCCGAGGCCCTACTTCAGGAATAGATAGTAAGAAAGAAAGAAAGAAAGAAAGAAAGAAAGAAAGAAAGAAAGAAAGAAAGAAAGAAAGAGAGATAAACTGATGGAAAGATATGGATATATCTATATATATATATATATTGTGGATGATCAGCCATGATCGCAGTGAATGGCAGTGCAGGCTCGAAAGGCCGAATGGCCTACCCCTGCACCTATTGTCGATTGTCGATAAGATAGACGAATGAATGGATAGTTGGATAGATAGATGGATGGAGAGACAGATAGATAGATAGATAGATAGATAGATAGATAGATAGATAGATAGATAGATAGATAGATAGATAGATAGATAGATAGATAGATAGATAGATAGATAGATAGATAGATAGATAGATAGATAGATAGATAGATAGATAGATAGATAGATAGATAGATAGATAGATAGATAGATAGATAGATAGATAGATAGATAGATAGATAGATAGATAGATAGATAGATAGATAGATAGATAGATAGATAGATAGATAGATAGATAGATAGATAGATAGATAGATAGATAGATAGATAGATAGATAGATAGATAGATAGATAGATAGATAGATAGATAGATAGATAGATAGATAGATAGATAGATAGATAGATAGATAGATAGATAGATAGATAGATAGATAGATAGATAGATAGGTAGATAGGTAGATAGGTAGGTAGGTAGGTAGGTAGGTAGGTAGGTAGGTAGGTAGGTAGGTAGGTAGGTAGGTAGGTAGGTAGGTAGGTAGGTAGGTAGGTAGGTAGGTAGGTAGGTAGGTAGGTAGGTAGGTAGGTAGGTAGGTAGGTAGGTAGGTAGGTAGGTAGGTAGGTAGGTAGGTAGGTAGGTAGGTAGGTAGGTAGATAGATAGGTAGATAGATAGATAGGTAGATAGATAGATAGATAGATAGATAGATAGATAGATAGATAGATAGATAGATAGATAGATAGATAGATAGATAGATAGATAGATAGATAGATAGATAGATAGATAGATAGATAGATAGATAGATAGATAGATAGATAGATAGATAGATAGATAGATAGATAGATAGATAGATAGATAGATAGATAGATAGATAGATAGATAGATAGATAGATACATACATACATACATACATACATACATACATACATACATACATATCGATACGAGGCTCGTTGTTAATTAACTTCATCCAAGTTATTGCGTCCTGTTTGCTTGATCCTATGACTCCTATGGGGAAGGGATATATACGAGATTATTTTATACATGTGTATCATGTGTATCACTGTTTACTTGTGAAGCTAAATAGATATCTGAATGAATTTATTACACAAACGTAAATGTCAGTATTGATCACATTAAGGAACACCATAGCTTGGGGACGGCGGGAGTTGATAGTACATTTGTCATTCAAGCACAGAAATGTCACTATATGCAACCCCGAGATGCATTTCCTCGCGGGCGTTTGCGAAGCAAAGAAATCCGATTGAATGACGGGAAAAAACTGCATGTAATCAAATAAATAAATACATAAACGAACAAATAAATAAACAAAGGCGGACAAACAACCAACGTGCAAAAAACACATTAAAATTTA
>NW_026779790.1:0-72922 GCF_030144855.1 Hypanus sabinus
GAGTGGGTGTTCAAACATTTTAATGTACCTGGGACGGTTGGAGATAGTTTTGAGTGGGTGTTCAAACATTTTACCGTACTTGGTACGGGTGGAGAAAGTGTTGAGAGGGTGTTCAAATATTTTCACCTACTGGAGACGTGTGGAGAAAGTTTTGAGAGGGTGTTCAAACATTTAAACGCATTTGGGACGGGGGGAGAAAGTTTTGAGGGGGTGTTCAAACATCTTAACGCTCTATGGACGGGTGGAGAAAGATTTGAGAGTTTGTTCATACATTTTTATGTGCTTGGGACGGGTGGAGATATTTTTGAGAGGGTGTTCAAACATTTTAATGTAATTGGGACGGGTGGAGTTATTTTTGAGAGGGTGTTCGAAACATTTTAATGTTATTGGGACGGGTGGAGATATTTTTGAGAGGGTTTTCGAAACATTTTACCGTAATTGGGACGGGTGGAGAGGTTTTGAGTGGCAGTTCAAACTTTCTACCGTATTGGGACGCGGGTAGAAAGTTTTCCGTGGGGTGTTCAAACATTTTAATGTACTTGGGACGGGTGGAGAATGTTTTGAGAGGGGGTTCAAACATTGTAATGTACTTGGGACGGGTGGAGAATGTTTTGAGAGGGGGTTCAACCATTGTAATGTACTTGGGACGGGTGGAGAAAGTTTTGAGAGGGTGTTCAAACATTTTAACGCATTTGGGACGGGGGGAGAAAGTTTTGAGGGGGTGTTCAAACATCTTAACGCTCCATGGACTGGTGGAGAAATATTTGAGAGTTTGTTCATACATTTTAATGTGCTTGGGATCGGTGGAGATATTTTTGAGAGGATGTTCGAAACATTCTAACGTAATTGGGACGGGTGGAGAAGTTTTGAGTGGCAGTTCAAACTTTTTACCGTATTGGGACGCCGTCAGAAAGTTTTCCGTGGGGTGTTCAAACATTTTAATGTACTTGGGACGGCTGGAGAATGCTTTGAGAGGGGGTCCAAACATTTCAATGTACTTGGGACGGCTGGGGAATGTTTTGAGAGGGGGTTCAAACATTTTAATGTACCGGGGACGGGTGTAGAACGGTTTGAGAGGGTGTTCAAACAATTTAACGTTCTTGGGGCAGGTGGAGGAAGTTTTGAGAGGGTGTTCAAACATTTTAACATACTTGGGACGGTCGGAGAAAGTTTCGAGTGGGGGTTCAAATATTTCAACGTTCTTTGGACGGGTGGGGACAGTTTTAGAGGGTGTTCAAACATTTTAACGTACCTGGGATGAATGGAGAACGTTTTGACAGATGAATAAAACATTTTAACATTCTTGGGACGGGTGTAGAAAGTTTTGAGAGGGTTTTCAAACATTTCAACGCATTTGGGACGGGTGGAAAAAGTTTTCAGAGGGTGAGGAAATATTGTAATGTACTTGGGACGGGTGGAGAAAGTGTTGAGTGGGTGTTCAAACATTTTAACGTACTCGGGACGGGTGGAGAAAATTTTGAGTGGGTGAACAAACATTTAACAGTTCTTGGGACGGGTGTAGAAAGTTTTGAGAGGGTGTCAAACATTTTTCCGTACTTGGGACGGGTGGAGAAAGTGTTGAGAGGGTGTTCAAACATTTTCACCTACTGGAGACGGGTGGAGAAACTTTTGAGAGGGTGTTCAAACATTTAAACGCATTCGGGACGGGGGGAGAAAGTTTTGAGGGGGTGTTCAAACATTTTAACGCTCTAGGGACGGGTGGAGAAAAATCTGAGAGGTTGTTCATAAATTTTAATGTGATTGGGATGGGTGGAGATATTTTTGAGAGGGTGTTCGAAACGTTTTAGCGTAATTGGGACGGGTGGAGAAGTTTTGATTGGCAGCTCAAAGATTTTAACATACTTGGGACGGGCGGAGAAAGTTTTGAGAGGGTGTTCAAACATTTTAACGTTCTTTGGACGGGTGGGGACAGTTTTAGAGGGTGTTCAAACATTTTAACGTACTTGGGACGAATGGAGAACGTTTTGACAGGGGGATAAAACATTTTAACATTCTTGGGACGGGTGCAGAAAGTTTTGAGAGGGTGTTGAAACATTTTAACGCATTTGGGACGGGGGGAGAAAGTTTTGAGGGGGTGTTCAAACATTTTAACGCTCTATGGACTGGTGGAGAAATATTTGAGAGTTTGTTCATACATTTTAATGTGCTTGGGATCGGTGGAGATATTTTTGAGAGGATGTGCGAAACATTTTAACGTAATTGGGACGGGTGGAGAATGTTTTGAGGGGGGGTTCAAACATTTTAATGTACTTGGGACGGGTGGAGAAAGTGTTGAGAGGGTGTTCAAACATTGTAACGTACTTGGGACGGGTGGAGATATTTTTGAGGGGGTGGTCGAAACATTTTCGCGTAATTGGGACGGGTGGAGAAGTTTTGATTGGCAGCTCAAACATTTTAACATACTTGGGACGGGCGGAGAAAGTTTTCAGAGGGTGAACAAACATTGTAACGTACTTGGGACGGGTGGAGAAAGTTTTGAGTGGGGGTTCGAACATTTTAACGTAATTGGGACGGGTGGAGAAAGTATTGAGTGGGTGAGCAAACATTTAAACGTTCTTGGGACTGGTGTAGAAAGTTTTGAGAGGGTGTCAAACATTTTAAGTACTTGGGACGGGTGGAGAAAGTGTTGATAGGGTGTTCAAACATTTAAAAGCATTTGGGACGGGGGGAGAAAGTTTTGAGGGGGTGTTCAAACATTTTAATGTACTTGGGACGGTTGAAGAAAGTTTCGAGTGGGTGTTCAAACATTTTACCGTAGTTGGGAAGGGTGGAGAAAGTGTTGAGAGGGTGTTCAAATTTTTACACCTACTGGAGACGTGTGGAGAAAGCTTTGAGAGGGTTTTCAAACATTTAAACGCATTTGAGACGGGGGGAGAAAGTTTTGTGGGGGTGTTCAAACATTTTAACGCTCTATGGACGGGTGGAGAAAAATTTGAGAGCTTGTTCATACATTTTAATGTGCTGGGGATGGGTGTAGATATTTTTGAGAGGGTGTTCAAACATTTTAATGTAATTGGGAAGGGTGGAGATATTTTTGAGAGGGTGTTCGAAACATTTTAGCGTAATTGGTACGGGTGGAGAAGGTTTGAGTGGCAGCTCAAACTTTTTATGTATTCGGACGCGGGTAGAAATTTTTCCGTGGGGTGTTCAAACATTTTAATGTACTTGGGACGGGTGGAGAATGTTTTGAGAGGGTAGTCAAACATTTTAACATACTTGGGACGGGCGGAGAAAGTGTTGAGTGGGGGTTCAAACATTTGAACGTTCTTTGGACGGGTGGGGACAGTTTTAGAGGGTGTCCAAACATTTTAACGTACTTGGGACGAATGGAGAACGTTTTGAGAGGGGGATAAAACATTTAAACGTTCTTGGGACGGGTGTAGAAAGTTTTGAGATGTTGTCAAACATTGTAACGCACTTGGGACGGGTGGAAAAAGTTTTGAGAGTGTGTTCAAACATTTTACCGTACTTGGGACGGGTGGACAAAGAGTTGAGAGGGTGTTCAAATATTTTCACATACTGGAGACGGGCGGAGAAAGTTTGCAGAGAGTGTTCAAACATTTAAACGCATTTGGGACGTGGGGAGAAAGTTTTGAGGGGGTGTTCAAACATTTTAACGCTCTATGGATGGGTGGAGAAAGATTTGAGAGTCTGTTCATACATTTTAATGTGCTTGGGATGGGTGGAGATATTTTTGTGAGGGTGTTCAAACATTTTAATGTAATTGGGACGGGTGGAGATATTTTTGAGAGGGTGTTCGAAACATTTTAGCGTAATTGGGACGGGTGGAGAAGTTTTGAATGGCAGCTCAAACTTTTTACCGTATTCGGACGGGGGTAGAAAGTTTTCCGTGGGGTGTTCAAACATTTTAATGTACTTGGTACGGTTGGAGAACGTTTTGACAGGGGGATAAAACATTTTAACATTCTTGGGACGGGGGGAGAAAGATTTGAGGGGGTGTTCAAACATTTTAACGCTCTATGGACTGGTGGAGAAATATTTGAGAGTTTGTTCATACATTTTAATGTGTTTGGGATCGGTGGAGATATTTTTGTGAGGGTGTTCAAACATTTCAATGTAATTGGGACGGGTCTAGATATATGTGAGAGGGTGTTCGAAACATTTTAGCGTAATTGGGTCGGGTGGAGAAGTTTTGAGTGGCAGCTCAAACTTTTTACCGTATTTGGACGGGGGTAGAAAGTTTTCCGTGGGGTGTTCAATCATTTTAACGTTCTTGGGACGACTGGAGAACGTTTTGACAGGGGGATAAAACATTTTAACATTCTTGGGACGGGGGGAGAAAGATTTGAGGGGGTGTTCAAACATTTTAACATACTTGGGACGGTCGGAGAAAGTTTTGAGTGGGGGTTCAAATATTTTAACGTTCTTTGGACGGGTGGGGACAGTTTTAAAGGGTGTTCAAACATTTTAACGTACCTGGGACGAATGGAGAACGTTTTGAGAGGGGGATAAAACATTTAAACGTTCTTGGGACGGGTGTAGAAAGTTTTGAGATGTTGTCAAACATTTTAACGCACTTGGGACGGGTGGAGAAAGTGTTGAGAGGGTGTTCAAATATTTTCACCTACTGGAGACGGGCGGAGAAAGTTTGGAGAGAGTGTTCAAACATTTAAACGCATTTGGGACGGGGGGAGAAAGTTTTGAGGGGGTGTTCAAACATTTTAACGCTCTATGGACGGGTGGAGAAAGATTTGAGAGTTTGTTCATACATTTTAATGTGCTTGGGATGGGTGGAGATATTTTTGAGAGGGTGTTCGAAACATTTTTATGTTATTGGGACGGGTGGAGAAGTTTTGAGTGGCAGTTCAAACTTTTTACCGTATTGGGACGCGGGTAGAATGTTTTCCGTGGGGTGTTCAAACATTTTAATGTACTTGGGACGGCTGGAGAATGTTTTGAGAGGGGGTTCAAACATTTTAATGTACTTGGGACGGCTGGAGAATGTTTTGAGGGGGGGTTCAAACATTTAAATGTACTTGGGACAGGTGTAGAAAGTTTTGAGAGGGTGTTCAAACATTTCAACGCACTTGGGACGGGTGGAAAAAGTTTTCAGAGGGTGAGCAAACATTGTAATGTACTAGGGACGGGTGGAGAAAGTGTTGAGTGGGGGTTCAAACATTTTACCGTACTTGGGACGGGTGGAGAAAGTGTTGAGAGGGTGTTCAAATATTTTCACCTACTGGAGACTGGTGGCGAAACTTTTCAGAGGGTGTTCAAACATTTAAACGCATTTGGGACGGGGGGACAAAGTTTTGAGGGGGTGTTCAAACATTTTAATGTACCTGGGACGGTTGGAGATAGTTTTCAGTGGGTGTTCAAACATTTTACCGTACTTGGGACGGGTGGAGAAAGTGTTGAGAGGGTGTTCAAATATTTTCTTCCTACTGGAGAATGGTGGCGAAACTTTTGAGAGGGTGTTCAAACATTTAAACGCATTTGGGACGGGGGGAGAACGTTTTGAGGGGGTGTTCAAACATTTTAATGTACCTGGGACGGTTGGAGATAGTTTGGAGTGGGGGTTCAAACATTTTACCGTACTTGGGACGGGTGGAGAAAGTGTTGAGAGGGTTTTCAAATATTTTCACCTACTGGAGACGTGTGGAGAATGTTTTGAGAGGGTGTTCAAACATTTAAACGCATTTGGGACGGGGGGAGAAAGTTTGGAGGGGTGTTCAAACATTTTAACGCTCTATGGACGGGTGGAGAAAAATTTGAGAGGTTGTTCATACATTTTAATGTGCTTGGGATGGGTGGAGATATTTTTGAGAGGGTCTTCAAACATTTTAATGTAATTGGGAAGGGTGGAGATATTTTTGAGAGGGTGTTCGAAACATTTTCGCGTAATTGGGATTGGTGGAGAAGTTTTGATTGGCAGCTCAAACATTTTAACATACTTGGGACGGGCGGAGAAAGTTTTGAGAGGGTGTTCAAACATTTTAACGTTCTTTGGACCGGTGGGGACAGGTTTAGAGGGTGTTCAAACATTTTAACGTACTTGGGACGAATGGAGAACGTTTTGACAGGGGGATAAAACATTTTAACATTCTTGGGACGGGTGGAGAAAGTTTTGAGAGGGTGTTCAAACATTTTAACATTCTTGGGACGGGTGGAGAAAGTTTTGAGAGGGTGTTCAAACATTTAAACGCATTTGGGACGGGGGGAGAAAGATTTGAGGGGGTGTTCAAACATTTTAACGCTCTATGAACTGGTGGAGAAATATTTGAGAGTTTGTTCATACATTTTAATGTGCTTGGGATCGATGGAGATATTTTTGAGAGGATGTTCGAAACATTTTAGCGTAATTGGGACGGGTGGAGAAGTTTTGAGTGGGGGTTCAAACTTTTTACCGTATTGGGACACGGGTAGAATGTTTTCCGTGGGGTGTTCAAACATTTTAATGTACTTAGGACGGCTGGAGAATGTTTTGAGTGGGGGTTCAAACATTTTAATGTACTTGGGACGGCTGGAGAATGTTTTGAGGGGGGGTGTAAACATTTAAATGTACTTGGGACGGGTGTAGAAAGGGTTGAGAGGGTGTTCAAACAATTTAACGTTCTTGGGACAGGTGGAGAAAGTTTTGAGAGGGTGTTCAAACATTTTCACATACTTGGGACGGTCGGAGAAAGTTTTGAGTAGGGGTTCAAATATTTCAACGTTCTTTGGACGGGTGGGGACAGTTTTAGAGGGTGTTCAAACATTATAACGTACCTGGGACGAATGGAGAACGTTTTGACAGGGGGATAAAACATTTTAACATTCTTGGGACGGGTGTAGAAAGTTTTGAGAGGGTGTTCAAACATTTCAACGCACTTGGGACGGGTGGAAAAAGTTTTCAGAGGGTGTGCAAACATTGTAACGTACTTGGGACAGGTGGAGAAAGTTTTGAGTTGGGGTTCAAACATTTTACCGTACTTGGGACGGGTGGAGAAAGTGTTGAGAGGTTGTTCAAATATTTTCACCTACTGGAGACTGGTGGCGAAACTTTTGAGTGAGTGTTCAAACATTTAAACGCATTTGGGACGGGGGGAGAAAGTTTTGAGGGGGTGTTCAAACATTTTACCGTACTTGGGACGGGTGGAGAAAGTGTTGAGAGGGTGTTCAAATATTTTCACCTACTGGAGACGGGTGGAGAAGGTTTGGAGAGGGTGTTCAAACATTTAAACGCATTTGGGACGGGTGGAGAAAGTTTTGAGGGGGTGTTCAAACATATTAACGCTCTATGGACGGGTGGAGAAAGATTTGAGAGTTTGTTCATACATTTTAATGTGCTTGGGATGGGTGCAGATATTTCTGAGAGGGTGTTCAAATATTTTAATGTAATTGGGACGGGTGGAGATATTTTTGAGAGGGTGTTCGAAACATTTTAATGTTATTGGGACGGGTGGAGAAGTTTTGAGTGGCAGTTCAAACTTTTTACCGTATTGGGACGCCGGTAGGAAGTTTTCCGTGGGGTGTTCAAACATTTTAATGTACTTGGGACGGCTGGAGAATGTTTTGAGGGTGGGTTCAATCATTTTAATGTACTTGGGACGGGTGTAGAAAGTTTTGAGAGGGTGTTCAAACATTTCAACGCACTTTGGACGGGTGGAAAAAGTTTTCAGAGGGTGATCAAACATTGTAACGTACTTGGGACGGGTGGAGAAAGTTTTGAGTGGGGGTTCGGACATTTTAACGTAATTGGGACGGATGGAGAATGTGTTGAGTGGTTGTTCAAACATTTTAACGTACTCCGGACGGGTGGAGAAAGTTTTGAGTGGGTGAGCAAACATTTTAACGTACTCGGGACGGGTGGAGAAAGTTTTGAGAGGGTGTCAAACATTTTACCGTACCTGGGACGGGTGGAGAAAGTTTTGAGGGGGTGTTCAAACATTTTAACGCTCTATGGACGGGTGGAGAAAGATATGAGAGTTTGTTCATACATTTTAATGTGCTTGGGATGGGTGGAGAAAGTGTTGAGAGGGTGTTCAAATACTTTCACCTACTGGAGACGTGTGGAGAAAGTTTTGAGAGGGTGTTCAAACATTTAAACGCATTTGGGACGGGGGGAGAAAGTTTTGTGGGGGTGTTCAAACATTTTAACGCTCTATGGACGGGTGGAGAAAGATTTGAGAGTTTGTTCATACATTTTAATGTGCTTGGGACGGGTGGAGATATTTTTGAGAGGGTGTTCAAACATTTTAATGTAATTTGGACGGGTGGAGTTATTTTTGAGAGGGTGTTCGAAACATTTTAATGTTATTGGGACGGGTGGAGATATTTTTGAGAGGGTTTTCGAAACATTTTACCGTAATTGGGACGGGTGGAGAGGTTTTGAGTGGCAGTTCAAACTTTTTACCGTATTGGGACGCGGGTAGAAAGTTTTCCGTGGGGTGTTCAAACATTTTAATGTACTTGTGACGGGTGGAGAATGTTTTCAGAGGGGTTTCAAACATTGTAATGTACTTGGGACGGGTGGAGAATGTTTTGAGAGGGGGTTCAACCATTGTAATGTACTTGGGACGGGTGGAGAAAGTTTTGAGAGGGTGTTCAAACATTTTAACGCATTTGGGACGGGGGGAGAAAGTTTTGAGGGGGTGTTCAAACATCTTAACGCTCCATGGACTGGTGGAGAAATATTTGAGAGTTTGTTCATACATTTTAATGTGCTTGGGATCGGTGGAGATATTTTTGAGAGGATGTTCGAAACATTCTAACGTAATTGGGACGGGTGGAGAGGTTTTGAGTGGCAGTTCAAACTTTTTACCGTATTGGGACGCGGGTAGAAAGTTTTCCGTGGGGTGTTCAAACATTTTAATGTACTTGGGACGGGTGGAGAATGTTTTCAGAGGGGTTTCAAACATTGTAATGTACTTGGGACGGGTGGAGAATGTTTTGAGAGGGGGTTCAACCATTGTAATGTACTTGGGACGGGTGGAGAAAGTTTTGAGAGGGTGTTCAAACATTTTAACGCATTTGGGACGGGGGGAGAAAGTTTTGAGGGGGTGTTCAAACATCTTAACGCTCCATGGACTGGTGGAGAAATATTTGAGAGTTTGTTCATACATTTTAATGTGCTTGGGATCGGTGGAGATATTTTTGAGAGGATGTTCGAAACATTCTAACGTAATTGGGACGGGTGGAGAAGTTTTGAGTGGCAGTTCAAACTTTTTACCGTATTGGGACGCCGTCAGAAAGTTTTCCGTGGGGTGTTCAAACGTTTTAATGTACTTGGGACGGCTGGAGAATGCTTTGAGAGGGGGTCCAAACATTTCAATGTACTTGGGACGGCTGGGGAATGTTTTGAGAGGGGGTTCAAACATTTTAATGTACCGGGGACGGGTGTAGAACGGTTTGAGAGGGTGTTCAAACAATTTAACGTTCTTGGGGCAGGTGGAGGAAGTTTTGAGAGGGTGTTCAAACATTTTAACATACTTGGGACGGTCGGAGAAAGTTTCGAGTGGGGGTTCAAATATTTCAACGTTCTTTGGACGGGTGGGGACAGTTTTAGAGGGTGTTCAAACATTTTAACGTACCTGGGATGAATGGAGAACGTTTTGACAGAGGAATAAAACATTTTAACATTCTTGGGACGGGTGTAGAAAGTTTTGAGAGGGTTTTCAAACATTTCAACGCATTTGGGACGGGTGGAAAAAGTTTTCAGAGGGTGAGGAAATATTGTAATGTACTTGGGACGGGTGGAGAAAGTGTTGAGTGGGTGTTCAAACATTTTAACGTACTCGGGACGGGTGGAGAAAATTTTGAGTGGGTGAACAAACATTTAACAGTTCTTGGGACGGGTGTAGAAAGTTTTGAGAGGGTGTCAAACATTTTTCCGTACTTGGGACGGGTGGAGAAAGTGTTGAGAGGGTGTTCAAACATTTTCACCTACTGGAGACGGGTGGAGAAACTTTTGAGAGGGTGTTCAAACATTTAAACGCATTCGGGACTGGGGGAGAAAGTTTTGAGGGGGGTGTTCAAACATTTTAACGCTCTAGGGACGGGTGGAGAAAAATTTGAGAGGTTGTTCATAAATTTTAATGTGATTGGGATGGGTGGAGATATTTTTGAGAGGGTGTTCGAAACGTTTTAGCGTAATTGGGACGGGTGGAGAAGTTTTGATTGGCAGCTCAAAGATTTTAACATACTTGGGACGGGCGGAGAAAGTTTTGAGAGGGTGTTCAAACATTTTAACGTTCTTTGGACGGGTGGGGACAGTTTTAGAGGGTGTTCAAACATTTTAACGTACTTGGGACGAATGGAGAACGTTTTGACAGGGGGATAAAACATTTTAACATTCTTGGGACGGGTGCAGAAAGTTTTGAGAGGGTGTTGAAACATTTTAACGCATTTGGGACGGGGGGAGAAAGTTTTGAGGGGGTGTTCAAACATTTTAACGCTCTATGGACTGGTGGAGAAATATTTGAGAGTTTGTTCATACATTTTAATGTGCTTGGGATCGGTGGAGATATTTTTGAGAGGATGTGCGAAACATTTTAACGTAATTGGGACGGGTGGAGAAGTTTTGAGTGGCAGTTCAAACTTTTTACCGTATTGGGACGCAGGTAGAAAGTTTTCCGTGGGGTGTTCAGACATTTTAATGTACTTGGGACGGCTGGAGAATGTTTTGAGGGGGGGTTCAAACATTTTAATGTACTTGGGACGGGTGGAGAAAGTGTTGAGAGGGTGTTCAAACATTGTAACGTACTTGGGACGGGTGGAGATATTTTTGAGGGGGTGGTCGAAACATTTTCGCGTAATTGGGACGGGTGGAGAAGTTTTGATTGGCAGCTCAAACATTTTAACATACTTGGGACGGGCGGAGAAAGTTTTCAGAGGGTGAACAAACATTGTAACGTACTTGGGACGGGTGGAGAAAGTTTTGAGTGGGGGTTCGAACATTTTAACGTAATTGGGACGGGTGGAGAACGTATTGAGTGGGTGAGCAAACATTTAAACGTTCTTGGGACTGGTGTAGAAAGTTTTGAGAGGGTGTCAAACATTTTAAGTACTTGGGACGGGTGGAGAAAGTGTTGATAGGGTGTTCAAACATTTAAAAGCATTTGGGACGGGGGGAGAAAGTTTTGAGGGGGTGTTCAAACATTTTAATGTACTTGGGACGGTTGAAGAAAGTTTCGAGTGGGTGTTCAAACATTTTACCGTAGTTGGGAAGGGTGGAGAAAGTGTTGAGAGGGTGTTCAAATTTTTACACCTACTGGAGACGTGTGGAGAAAGCTTTGAGAGGGTTTTCAAACATTTAAACGCATTTGAGACGGGGGGGAGAAAGTTTTGTGGGGGTGTTCAAACATTTTAACGCTCTATGGACGGGTGGAGAAAAATTTGAAAGCTTGTTCATACATTTTAATGTGCTGGGGATGGGTGTAGATATTTTTGAGAGGGTGTTCAAACATTTTAATGTAATTGGGAAGGGTGGAGATATTTTTGATAGGGTGTTCGAAACATTTTAGCGTAATTGGTACGGGTGGAGAAGGTTTGAGTGGCAGCTCAAACTTTTTACCGTATTCGGACGCGGGTAGAAATTTTTCCGTGGGGTGTTCAAACATTTTAATGTACTTGGGACGGGTGGAGAATGTTTTGAGAGGGTAATCAAACATTTTAACATACTTGGGACGGGCGGAGAAAGTGTTGAGTGGGGGTTCAAACATTTGAACGTTCTTTGGACGGGTGGGGACAGTTTTAGAGGGTCTTCAAACATTTTAACGTACTTGGGACGAATGGAGAACGTTTTGAGAGGGGGATAAAACATTTAAACGTTCTTGGGACGGGTGTAGAAAGTTTTGAGATGTTGTCAAACATTTTAACGCACTTGGGACGGGTGGAGAAAGTGTTGAGAGGGTGTTCAAATATTTTCACCTACTGGAGACGGGCGGAGAAAGTTTGGAGAGAGTGTTCAAACATTTAAACGCATTTGGGACGTGGGGAGAAAGTTTTGAGGGGGTGTTCAAACATTTTAACGCTCTATGGAGGGGTGGAGAAAGATTTGAGAGTTTGTTCATACATTTTAATGTGCTTGGGATGGGTGGAGATATTTTTGAGAGGGTGTTCAAACATTTTAATGTAATTGGGACGGGTGGAGATATTTTTGAGAGGGTGTTCAAACATTTTACCGTACTTGGGACGGGTGGAGAAAGTGTTGAGAGGGTGTTCAACTATTTTCACCTACTGGAGACGGGTGGAGAAACTTTTGAGAGGGTGTTCAAACATTTAAACGCATTTGGGACGGGGGGAGAAAGTTTTGAGGGGGTGTTCAAACATTTTAACGCTCTATGGACGGGTGGAGAAAGATATGAGAGTTTGTTCATACATTTTAATGTGCTTGGGATGGGTGGAGAAAGTGTTGAGAGGGTGTTCAAATATGTTCACCTACTGGAGACGTGTGGAGAAAGTTTTGAGAGGGTGTTCAAACATTTAAACGCATTTGGGACGGGGGGAGAAAGTTTTGAGGGGGTGTTCAAACATTTTAACGCTCTATGGACGGGTGGAGAAAGATTTGAGAGCTTGTTCATACATTTTAATGTGCTTGGGATGGGTGGAGATATTTTTGAGAGGGTGTTCGAAACATTTTTATGTTATTGGGACGGGTGGAGAAGTTTTGGGTGGCAGTTCAAACTTTTTACCGTATTGGGACGCGGGTAGAATGTTTTCCGTGGGGTGTTCAAACATTTTAATGTACTTGGGACGGCTGGAGAATGTTTTGAGAGGGGGTTCAAACATTTTAATGTACTTGGGACGGCTGGAGAATGTTTTGAGGGGGGGTTCAAACATTTAAATGTACTTGGGACGGGTGTAGAAAGTTTTGAGAGGGTGTTCAAACATTTCAACGCACTTGGGACGGGTGGAAAAAGTTTTCAGAGGGTGAGCAAACATTGTAACGTACTTGGGACGGGTGGAGAAAGTTTTCAGTGGGGGCTCAAACATTTTACCGTACTTGGGACGGGTGGAGAAAGTGTTGAGAGGGTGTTCAAATATTTTCACCTACTGGAGACTGGTGGCGAAACTTTTCAGAGGGTGTTCAAACATTTAAACGCATTTGGGACGGGGGGACAAAGTTTTGAGGGGGTGTTCAAACATTTTAATGTACCTGGGACGGTTGGAGATAGTTTTCAGTGGGTGTTCAAACATTTCACCGTACTTGGGACGGGTGGAGAAAGTGTTGAGAGGGTGTTCAAATATTTTCTTCCTACTGGAGACTGGTGGCGAAACTTTTGAGAGGGTGTTCAAACATTTAAACGCATTTGGGACGGGGGGAGAACGTTTTGAGGGGGTGTTCAAACATTTTAATGTACCTGGGACGGTTGGAGATAGTTTGGAGTGGGGGTTCAAACATTTTACCGTACTTGGGACGGGTGGAGAAAGTGTTGAGAGGGTTTTCAAATATTTTCACCTACTGGCGACGTGTGGAGAATGTTTTGAGAGGGTGTTCAAACATTTAAACGCATTTGGGACGGGGGGAGAAAGTTTGGAGGGGGTGTTCAAACATTTTAACGCTCTATGGACGGGTGGAGAAAGATTTGAGAGTTTTTTCATACATTTTAATGTGCTTGGGATGGGTGGAGATATTTTTGAGAGGGTGTTCGAAACATTTTAATGTTATTGGGACGGGTGGAGAAGTTTTGAGTGGCAGTTCAAACTTTTTACCGTATTGGGACGCCGGTCGGAAGTTTTCCGTGGGGTGTTCAAACATTTTATTTTACTTGGGACGGGTGTAGAAGGTTTTGAGAGGGTGTTCAAACATTTCAACGCACTTGGGACGGGTGGAAAAAGTTTTCAGAGGGTGTTCAAACATTTAAACACATTTGGGACGCGGGGAGAAAGTTTGGAGGGGTGTTCAAACATTTTAACGCTCTATGGACGGGTGGAGAAATATTTGAGAGTTTGTTCATACATTTTAATGTGCTTGGGATCGATGGAGATATTTTTGAGAGGATGTTCGAAACATTTTAGCGTAATTGGGACGGGTGGAGAAGTTTTGAGTGGGGGTTCAAACTTTTTACCGTATTGGGACGCGGGTAGAAAGTTTTCCGTGGGGTGTTCAAACATTTTAATGTACTTGGGACGGGTGGAGAATGTTTTCAGAGGGGTTTCAAACATTGTAATGTACTTGGGACGGGTGGAGAATGTTTTGAGAGGGGGTTCAACCATTGTAATGTACTTGGGACGGGTGGAGAAAGTTTTGAGAGGGTGTTCAAACATTTTAACGCATTTGGGACGGGGGGAGAAAGTTTTGAGGGGGTGTTCAAACATCTTAACGCTCCATGGACTGGTGGAGAAATATTTGAGAGTTTGTTCATACATTTTAATGTGCTTGGGATCGGTGGAGATATTTTTGAGAGGATGTTCGAAACATTCTAACGTAATTGGGACGGGTGGAGAGGTTTTGAGTGGCAGTTCAAACTTTTTACCGTATTGGGACGCGGGTAGAAAGTTTTCCGTGGGGTGTTCAAACATTTTAATGTACTTGGGACGGGTGGAGAATGTTTTCAGAGGGGTTTCAAACATTGTAATGTACTTGGGACGGGTGGAGAATGTTTTGAGAGGGGGTTCAACCATTGTAATGTACTTGGGACGGGTGGAGAAAGTTTTGAGAGGGTGTTCAAACATTTTAACGCATTTGGGACGGGGGGAGAAAGTTTTGAGGGGGTGTTCAAACATCTTAACGCTCCATGGACTGGTGGAGAAATATTTGAGAGTTTGTTCATACATTTTAATGTGCTTGGGATCGGTGGAGATATTTTTGAGAGGATGTTCGAAACATTCTAACGTAATTGGGACGGGTGGAGAAGTTTTGAGTGGCAGTTCAAACTTTTTACCGTATTGGGACGCCGTCAGAAAGTTTTCCGTGGGGTGTTCAAACATTTTAATGTACTTGGGACGGCTGGAGAATGCTTTGAGAGGGGGTCCAAACATTTCAATGTACTTGGGACGGCTGGGGAATGTTTTGAGAGGGGGTTCAAACATTTTAATGTACCGGGGACGGGTGTAGAACGGTTTGAGAGGGTGTTCAAACAATTTAACGTTCTTGGGGCAGGTGGAGGAAGTTTTGAGAGGGTGTTCAAACATTTTAACATACTTGGGACGGTCGGAGAAAGTTTCGAGTGGGGGTTCAAATATTTCAACGTTCTTTGGACGGGTGGGGACAGTTTTAGAGGGTGTTCAAACATTTTAACGTACCTGGGATGAATGGAGAACGTTTTGACAGAGGAATAAAACATTTTAACATTCTTGGGACGGGTGTAGAAAGTTTTGAGAGGGTTTTCAAACATTTCAACGCATTTGGGACGGGTGGAAAAAGTTTTCAGAGGGTGAGGAAATATTGTAATGTACTTGGGACGGGTGGAGAAAGTGTTGAGTGGGTGTTCAAACATTTTAACGTACTCGGGACGGGTGGAGAAAATTTTGAGTGGGTGAACAAACATTTAACAGTTCTTGGGACGGGTGTAGAAAGTTTTGAGAGGGTGTCAAACATTTTTCCGTACTTGGGACGGGTGGAGAAAGTGTTGAGAGGGTGTTCAAACATTTTCACCTACTGGAGACGGGTGGAGAAACTTTTGAGAGGGTGTTCAAACATTTAAACGCATTCGGGACTGGGGGAGAAAGTTTTGAGGGGGGTGTTCAAACATTTTAACGCTCTAGGGACGGGTGGAGAAAAATTTGAGAGGTTGTTCATAAATTTTAATGTGATTGGGATGGGTGGAGATATTTTTGAGAGGGTGTTCGAAACGTTTTAGCGTAATTGGGACGGGTGGAGAAGTTTTGATTGGCAGCTCAAAGATTTTAACATACTTGGGACGGGCGGAGAAAGTTTTGAGAGGGTGTTCAAACATTTTAACGTTCTTTGGACGGGTGGGGACAGTTATAGAGGGTGTTCAAACATTTTAACGTACTTGGGACGAATGGAGAACGTTTTGACAGGGGGATAAAACATTTTAACATTCTTGGGACGGGTGCAGAAAGATTTGAGAGGGTGTTGAAACATTTTAACGCATTTGGGACGGGGGGAGAAAGTTTTGAGGGGGTGTTCAAACATTTTAACGCTCTATGGACTGGTGGAGAAATATTTGAGAGTTTGTTCATACATTTTAATGTGCTTGGGATCGGTGGAGATATTTTTGAGAGGATGTGCGAAACATTTTAACGTAATTGGGACGGGTGGAGAAGTTTTGAGTGGCAGTTCAAACTTTTTACCGTATTGGGACGCAGGTAGAAAGTTTTCCGTGGGGTGTTCAGACATTTTAATGTACTTGGGACGGCTGGAGAATGTTTTGAGGGGGGGTTCAAACATTTTAATGTACTTGGGACGGGTGGAGAAAGTGTTGAGAGGGTGTTCAAACATTGTAACGTACTTGGGACGGGTGGAGATATTTTTGAGGGGGTGGTCGAAACATTTTCGCGTAATTGGGACGGGTGGAGAAGTTTTGATTGGCAGCTCAAACATTTTAACATACTTGGGACGGGCGGAGAAAGTTTTCAGAGGGTGAACAAACATTGTAACGTACTTGGGACGGGTGGAGAAAGTTTTGAGTGGGGGTTCGAACATTTTAACGTAATTGGGACGGGTGGAGAAAGTATTGAGTGGGTGAGCAAACATTTAAACGTTCTTGGGACTTGTGTAGAAAGTTTTGAGAGGGTGTCAAACATTTTAAGTACTTGGGACGGGTGGAGAAAGTGTTGATAGGGTGTTCAAACATTTAAAAGCATTTGGGACGGGGGGAGAAAGTTTTGAGGGGGTGTTCAAACATTTTAATGTACTTGGGACGGTTGAAGAAAGTTTCGAGTGGGTGTTCAAACATTTTACCGTAGTTGGGAAGGGTGGAGAAAGTGTTGAGAGGGTGTTCAAATTTTTACACCTACTGGAGACGTGTGGAGAAAGCTTTGAGAGGGTTTTCAAACATTTAAACGCATTTGAGACGGGGGGAGAAAGTTTTGTGGGGGTGTTCAAACATTTTAACGCTCTATGGACGGGTGGAGAAAAATTTGAAAGCTTGTTCATACATTTTAATGTGCTGGGGATGGGTGTAGATATTTTTGAGAGGGTGTTCAAACATTTTAATGTAATTGGGAAGGGTGGAGATTTTTTTGATAGGGTGTTCGAAACATTTTAGCGTAATTGGTACGGGTGGAGAAGGTTTGAGTGGCAGCTCAAACTTTTTACCGTATTCGGACGCGGGTAGAAATTTTTCCGTGGGGTGTTCAAACATTTTAATGTACTTGGGACGGGTGGAGAATGTTTTGAGAGGGTAATCAAACATTTTAACATACTTGGGACGGGCGGAGAAAGTGTTGAGTGGGGGTTCAAACATTTGAACGTTCTTTGGACGGGTGGGGACAGTTTTAGAGGGTCTTCAAACATTTTAACGTACTTGGGACGAATGGAGAACGTTTTGAGAGGGGGATAAAACATTTAAACGTTCTTGGGACGGGTGTAGAAAGTTTTGAGATGTTGTCAAACATTTTAACGCACTTGGGACGGGTGGAGAAAGTGTTGAGAGGGTGTTCAAATATTTTCACCTACTGGAGACGGGCGGAGAAAGTTTGGAGAGAGTGTTCAAACATTTAAACGCATTTGGGACGTGGGGAGAAAGTTTTGAGGGGGTGTTCAAACATTTTAACGCTCTATGGAGGGGTGGAGAAAGATTTGAGAGTTTGTTCATACATTTTAATGTGCTTGGGATGGGTGGAGATATTTTTGAGAGGGTGTTCAAACATTTTAATGTAATTGGGACGGGTGGAGATATTTTTGAGAGGGTGTTCAAACATTTTACCGTACTTGGGACGGGTGGAGAAAGTGTTGAGAGGGTGTTCAACTATTTTCACCTACTGGAGACGGGTGGAGAAACTTTTGAGAGGGTGTTCAAACATTTAAACGCATTTGGGACGGGGGGAGAAAGTTTTGAGGGGGTGTTCAAACATTTTAACGCTCTATGGACGGGTGGAGAAAGATATGAGAGTTTGTTCATACATTTTAATGTGCTTGGGATGGGTGGAGAAAGTGTTGAGAGGGTGTTCAAATATGTTCACCTACTGGAGACGTGTGGAGAAAGTTTTGAGAGGGTGTTCAAACATTTAAACGCATTTGGGACGGGGGGAGAAAGTTTTGAGGGGGTGTTCAAACATTTTAACGCTCTATGGACGGGTGGAGAAAGATTTGAGAGTTTGTTCATACATTTTAATGTGCTTGGGATGGGTGGAGATATTTTTGAGAGGGTGTTCGAAACATTTTTATGTTATTGGGACGGGTGGAGAAGTTTTGGGTGGCAGTTCAAACTTTTTACCGTATTGGGACGCGGGTAGAATGTTTTCCGTGGGGTGTTCAAACATTTTAATGTACTTGGGACGGCTGGAGAATGTTTTGAGAGGGGGTTCAAACATTTTAATGTACTTGGGACGGCTGGAGAATGTTTTGAGGGGGGGTTCAAACATTTAAATGTACTTGGGACGGGTGTAGAAAGTTTTGAGAGGGTGTTCAAACATTTCAACGCACTTGGGACGGGTGGAAAAAGTTTTCAGAGGGTGAGCAAACATTGTAACGTACTTGGGACGGGTGGAGAAAGTTTTCAGTGGGGGCTCAAACATTTTACCGTACTTGGGACGGGTGGAGAAAGTGTTCAGAGGGTGTTCAAATATTTTCACCTACTGGAGACTGGTGGCGAAACTTTTCAGAGGGTGTTCAAACATTTAAACGCATTTGGGACGGGGGGACAAAGTTTTGAGGGGGTGTTCAAACATTTTAATGTACCTGGGACGGTTGGAGATAGTTTTCAGTGGGTGTTCAAACATTTTACCGTACTTGGGACGGGTGGAGAAAGTGTTGAGAGGGTGTTCAAATATTTTCTTCCTACTGGAGACTGGTGGCGAAACTTTTGAGAGGGTGTTCAAACATTTAAACGCATTTGGGACGGGGGGAGAACGTTTTGAGGGGGTGTTCAAACATTTTAATGTACCTGGGACGGTTGGAGATAGTTTGGAGTGGGGGTTCAAACATTTTACCGTACTTGGGACGGGTGGAGAAAGTGTTGAGAGGGTTTTCAAATATTTTCACCTACTGGCGACGTGTGGAGAATGTTTTGAGAGGGTGTTCAAACATTTAAACGCATTTGGGACGGGGGGAGAAAGTTTGGAGGGGGTGTTCAAACATTTTAACGCTCTATGGACGGGTGGAGAAAGATTTGAGAGTTTTTTCATACATTTTAATGTGCTTGGGATGGGTGGAGATATTTTTGAGAGGGTGTTCGAAACATTTTAATGTTATTGGGACGGGTGGAGAAGTTTTGAGTGGCAGTTCAAACTTTTTACCGTATTGGGACGCCGGTCGGAAGTTTTCCGTGGGGTGTTCAAACATTTTATTTTACTTGGGACGGGTGTAGAAGGTTTTGAGAGGGTGTTCAAACATTTCAACGCACTTGGGACGGGTGGAAAAAGTTTTCAGAGGGTGAGCAAACATTGTAACGTACTTGGGACGGGTGGAGAAAGTGTTGAGAGGGTGTTCAAACATTTAAACACATTTGGGACGCGGGGAGAAAGTTTGGAGGGGTGTTCAAACATTTTAACGCTCTATGGACGGGTGGAGAAAAATTTGAGAGGTTGTTCATACATTTTAATGTGCTTGGGATGGGTGGAGATATTTTTGAGAGGGTCTTCAAACATTTTAATGTAATTGGGAAGGGTCGAGATATTTTTGAGAGAGTGTTCGAAACATTTTCGCGTAATTGGGATTGGTGGAGAAGTTTTGATTGGCAGCTCAAACATTTTAACATACTTGGGACGGGCGGAGAAAGTTTTGAGAGGGTGTTCAAACATTTTAACGTTCTTTGGACGGGTGGGGACAGTTTTAGAGGGTGTTCAAACATTTTAACGTACTTGGGACGAATGGAGAACGTTTTGACAGGGGGATAAAACATTTTAACATTCTTGGGACGGGTGGAGAAAGTTTTGAGAGGGTGTTCAAACATTTTAACATTCTTGGGACGGGTGGAGAAAGTTTTGAGAGGGTATTCAAACATTTAAACGCATTTGGGACGGGGGGAGAAAGATTTGAGGGGGTGTTCAAACAT
Organism: Hypanus sabinus; assembly: GCF_030144855.1. Lineage (NCBI taxonomy): Eukaryota > Metazoa > Chordata > Chondrichthyes > Myliobatiformes > Dasyatidae > Hypanus > Hypanus sabinus. The sequence continues at coordinate 20,091 of NW_026779790.1, forward strand.
TTTAACGCTCTATGAACTGGTGGAGAAATATTTGAGAGTTTGTTCATACATTTTAATGTGCTTGGGATCTATGGAGATATTTTTGAGAGGATGTTCGAAACATTTTAGCGTAATTGGGACGGGTGGAGAAGTTTTGAGTGGGGTTTCAAACTTTTTACCGTATTGGGACGCGGGTAGAATGTTTTCCGTGGGGTGTTCAAACATTTTAATGTACTTAGGACGGCTGGAGAATGTTTTGAGTGGGGGTTCAAACATTTTAATGTACTTGGGACGGCTGGAGAATGTTTTGAGGGGGGGTTTAAACATTTAAATGTACTTGGGACGGGTGTAGAAAGGGTTGAGAGGGTTTTCAAACAATTTAACGTTCTTGGGACAGGTGGAGAAAGTTTTGAGAGGGTGTTCAAACATTTTAACATACTTGGGACGGTCGGAGAAAGTTTTGAGTGGGGGTTTAAATATTTCAACGTTCTTTGGACGGGTGGGGACAGTTTTAGAGGGTGTTCAAACATTTTAACGTACCTGGGACGAATGGAGAACGTTTTGACAGGGGGATAAAACATTTTAACATTCTTGGGACGGGTGTAGAACGTTTTGAGAGGGTGTTCAAACATTTCAACGCACTTGGGACGGGTGGAAACAGTTTTCAGAGGGTGTGCAAACATTGTAACGTACTTGGGACAGGTGGAGAAAGTTTTGAGTGGGGGTTCAAACATTTTACCGTACTTGGGACGGGTGGAGAAAGTGTTGAGAGGTTGTTCAAATATTTTCACCTACTGGAGACTGGTGGCGAAACTTTTGAGTGAGTGTTCAAACATTTAAACGCATTTGGGACGGGGGGAGAAAGTTTTGAGGGGGTGTTCAAACATTTTAATGTACCTGGGACGGTTGGAGATAGTTTTGAGTGGGTGTTCAAACATTTTACCGTACTTGGGACGGGTGGAGAAAGTGTTGAGAGGGTGTTCAAATATTTTCACCTACTGGAGACTGGTGGCGAAACTTTCGAGAGGGTGTTCAAACATTTAAACGCATTTGGGACGGGGGGAGAAAGTTTTGAGGGGGTGTTCAAACATTTTAATGTACCTGGGACGGTTGGAGATAGTTTTGAGTGGGTGTTCAAACATTTTACCGTACTTGGGACGGGTGGAGAAAGTGTTGAGAGGGTGTTCAAATATTTTCACCTACTGGAGACGGGTGGAGAAGGTTTGGAGAGGGTGTTCAAACATTTAAACGCATTTGGGACGGGGGGAGAAAGTTTTGAGGGGGTGTTCAAACATATTAACGCTCTATGGACGGGTGGAGAAAGATTTGAGAGTTTGTTCATACATTTTAATGTGCTTGGGATGGGTGGAGATATTTTTGAGAGGGTGTTCGAAACATTTTTATGTTATTGGGACGGGTGGAGAAGTTTTGAGTGGCAGTTCAAACTTTTTACCGTATTGGGACGCGGGTAGAATGTTTTCCGTGGGGTGTTCAAACATTTTAATGTACTTGGGATGGCTGGAGAATGTTTTGAGAGGGGGTTCAAACATTTTAATGTACTTGGGACGGCTGGAGAATGTTTTGAGGGGGGGTTCAAACATTTAAATGTACTTGGGACGGGTGTAGAAAGTTTTGAGAGGGTGTTCAAACATTTCAACGCACTTGGGACGGGTGGAAAAAGTTTTCAGAGGGTGAGCAAACATTGTAATGTACTAGGGACGGGTGGAGAAAGTTTTGAGTGGGTGTTCAAACATTTTATCGTACTTGGGACGGGTGGAGAAAGTGTTGAGAGGGTGTTCAAATATTTTCACCTACTGGAGACTGGTGGCGAAACTTTTGAGAGGGTGTTCAAACATTTAAACGCATTTGGGACGGGGGGACAAAGTTTCGAGGGGGTGTTCAAACATTTTAATGTACCTGGGACGGTTGGAGATAGTTTTCTGTGGGTGTTCAAACATTTTACCGTACTTGGGACGGGTGGAGAAAGTGTTGAGAGGGTGTTCAAATATTTTCTTCCTACTGGAGACTGGTGGCGAAACTTTTGAGAGGGTGTTCAAACATTTAAACGCATTTGGGACGGGGGAGAACGTTTTGAGGGGGTGTTCAAACATTTTAATGTACCTGGGACGGTTGGAGATAGTTTGGAGTGGGGGTTCAAACATTTTACCGTACTTGGGACGGGTGGAGAAAGTGTTGAGAGGGTTTTCAAATATTTTCACCTACTGGAGACGTGTGGAGAATGTTTTGAGAGGGTGTTCAAACATTTAAACGCATTTGGGACGGGGGGAGAAAGTTTGGAGGGGGTGTTCAAACATATTAACGCTCTATGGACGAGTGGAGAAAGATTTGAGAGTTTTTTCATACATTTTAATGTGCTTGGGATGGGTGGAGATATTTTTGAGAGGGTGTTCGAAACATTTTAATGTTATTGGGACGGGTGGAGAAGTTTTGAGTGGCAGTTCAAACTTTTTACCGTATTGGGACGCCGGTCGGAAGTTTTCCGTGGGGTGTTCAAACATTTTATTTTACTTGGGACGGGTGTAGAAGGTTTTGAGAGGGTGTTCAAACATTTCAACGCACTTGGGACGGGTGGAAAAAGTTTTCAGAGGGTGAGCAAACATTGTAACGTACTTGGGACGGGTGGAGAAAGTGTTGAGAGGGTGTTCAAACATTTAAACACATTTGGGACGGGGGGAGAAAGTTTGGAGGGGTGTTCAAACATTTTAACGCTCTATGGACGGGTGGAGAAAAATTTGAGAGGTTGTTCATACATTTTAATGTGCTTGGGATGGGTGGAGATATTTTTGAGAGGGTCTTCAAACATTTTAATGTAATTGGGAAGGGTGGAGATATTTTTGAGAGGGTGTTCGAAACATTTTCGCGTAATTGGGATTGGTGGAGAAGTTTTGATTGGCAGCTCAAACATTTTAACATACTTGGGACGGGCGGAGAAAGTTTTGAGAGGGTGTTCAAACATTTTAACGTTCTTTGGACGGGTGGGGACAGTTTTAGAGGGTGTTCAAACATTTTAACGTACTTGGGACGAATGGAGAACGTTTTGACAGGGGGATAAAACATTTTAACATTCTTGGGACGGGTGGAGAAAGTTTTGAGAGGGTGTTCAAACATTTTAACATTCTTGGGACGGGTGGAGAAAGTTTTGAGAGGGTGTTCAAACATTTAAACGCATTTGGGACGGGGGGAGAAAGATTTGAGGGGGTGTTCAAACATTTTAACGCTCTATGAACTGGTGGAGAAATATTTGAGAGTTTGTTCATACATTTTAATGTGATTGGGATCGATGGAGATATTTTTGAGAGGATGTTCGAAACATTTTAGCGTAATTGGGACGGGTGGAGAAGTTTTGAGTGGGGTTTCAAACTTTTTACCGTATTGGGACGCGGGTAGAATGTTTTCCGTGGGGTGTTCAAACATTTTAATGTACTTGGGACGGCTGGAGAATGTTTTGAGTGGGGGTTCAAACATTTTAATGTACTTGGGACGGCTGGAGAATGTTTTGAGGGGGGGTTTAAACATTTAAATGTACTTGGGACGGGTGTAGAAAGGGTTGAGAGGGTGTTCAAACAATTTAACGTTCTTGGGACAGGTGGAGAAAGTTTTGAGAGGGTGTTCAAACATTTTAACATACTTGGGACGGTCGGAGAAAGTTTTGAGTGGGGGTTTAAATATTTCAACGTACTTTGGACGGGTGGGGACAGTTTTAGAGGGTGTTCAAACATTTTAACGTACCTGGGACGAATGGAGAACGTTTTGACAGGGGGATAAAACATTTTAACATTCTTGGGACGGGTGTAGAACGTTTTGAGAGGGTGTTCAAACATTTCAACGCACTTGGGACGGGTGGAAAAAGTTTTCAGAGGGTGTGCAAACATTGTAACGTACTTGGGACAGGTGGAGAAAGTTTTGAGTGGGGGTTCAAACATTTTACCGTACTTGGGACGGGTGGAGAAAGTGTTGAGAGGTTGTTCAAATATTTTCACCTACTGGAGACTGGTGGCGAAACTTTTGAGTGAGTGTTCAAACATTTAAACGCATTTGGGACGGGGGGAGAAAGTTTTGAGGGGGTGTTCAAACATTTTAATGTACCTGGGACGGTTGGAGATAGTTTTGAGTGGGTGTTCAAACATTTTACCGTACTTGGGACGGGTGGAGAAAGTGTTGAGAGGGTGTTCAAATATTTTCACCTACTGGAGTCTGGTGGCGAAACTTTCGAGAGGGTGTTCAAACATTTAAACGCATTTAGGACGGGGGGAGAAAGTTTTGAGGGGGTGTTCAAACATTTTAATGTACCTGGGACGGTTGGAGATAGTTTTGAGTGGGTGTTCAAACATTTTACCGTACTTGGGACGGGTGGAGAAAGTGTTGAGAGGGTGTTCAAATATTTTCACCTACTGGAGACGGGTGGAGAAGGTTTGGAGAGGGTGTTCAAACATTTAAACGCACTTGGGACGGGGGGAGAAAGTTTTGAGGGGGTGTTCAAACATATTAACGCTCTATGGACGGGTGGAGAAAGATTTGAGAGTTTGTTCATACATTTTAATGTGCTTGGGATGGGTGCAGATATTTCTGAGAGGGTGTTCAAATATTTTAATGTAATTGGGACGGGTGGAGATATTTTTGAGAGGGTGTTCGAAACATTTTAATGTTATTGGGACGGGTGGAGAAGTTTTGAGTGGCAGTTCAAACTTTTTACCGTATTGGGACGCCGGTAGGAAGTTTTCCGTGGGGTGTTCAAACATTTTAATGTACTTGGGACGGCTGGAGAATGTTTTGAGTGGGGGTTCAAACATTTTAATGTACTTGGGACGGCTGGAGAATGTTCTGAGGGGGGGTTCAATCACTTTAATGTACTTGGGACGCGTGTAGAAAGTTTTGAGAGGGTGTTCAAACATTTCAACGCACTTGGGACGGGTGGAAAAAGTTTTCAGAGGGTGATCAAACATTGTAACGTACTTGGGATGGGTGGAGAAAGTGTTGAGAGGGTGTTCAAATATTTTCACCTACTGGAGACTGGTGGCGAAACTTTCGAGAGGGTGTTCAAACATTTAAACGCATTTGGGACGGGGGGAGAATGTTTTGAGGGGGTGTTCAAACATTTTAACGCTCTATGGACGGGTGGAGAAAGATTTGAGAGTTTGTTCATACATTTTAATGTGCTTGGGATGGGTGCAGATATTTTTGAGAGGGTGTTCAAATATTTTAATATAATTGGGACGGGTGGAGATATTTTTGAGAGGGTGTTCAAACATTTCAACGCACTTGGGACGGGTGGAAAAAGTTTTCAGAGAGTGAGCAAACATTGTAACGTACTTGGGACGGGTGGAGAAAGTTTTGAGTGGGTGTTCAAACATTTTAACGTACTCCGGACGGGTGGAGAAAGTTTTGAGTGGGTGAGCAAACATTTTAACGTACTCGGGACGGGTGGAGAAAGTTTTGAGAGGGTGTCAAACATTTTACCATACTTGGGACGGGTGGAGAAAGTGTTGAGAGGGTGTTCAAATATTTAAACGCATTTGGGACGGGGGGAGAAAGTTTGGAGGGGGTGTTCAAACATTTTAACGCTCTATGGACGGGTGGAGAAAAATTTGAGAGGTTGTTCATACATTTTAATGTGCTTGGGATGGGTGGAGATATTTTTGAGAGGGTGTTCGAAACATTTTCGCGTAATTGGGACGGGTGGAGAAGTTTTGATTGGCAGCTCAAACATTTTAACATACTTGGGACGGGCGGAGAAAGTTTTGAGAGGGTGTTCAAACATTTTAACGTTCTTTGGACGAATGGAGAACGTTTTGACAGGGGGATAAAACATTTTAACATTCTTGGGACGGGTGGAGAAAGTTTTGAGAGGGTGTTCAAACATTTAAACGCATTTGGGACGGGGGGAGAAAGATTTGAGGGGGTGTTCAAACATTTTAACGCTCTATGCACTGCTGGAGAAATATTTGAGAGTTTGTTCATACATTTTAATGTGCTTGGGATCGATGGAGATATTTTTGAGAGGATGTTCGAAACATTTTAGCGTAATTGGGACGGGTGGAGAAGTTTTGAGTGGGGGTTCAAACTTTTTACCGTATTGGGACGCGGGTAGAATGTTTTCCGTGGGGTGTTCAAACATTTTAATGTACTTGGGACGGCTGGAGAATGTTTTGAGAGGGGGTTCAAACATTTTAATGTACTTGGGACGGCTGGAGAATGTTTTGAGGGGGGGTTCAAACATTTAAATGTACTTGGGACGGGTGTAGAAAGTTTTGAGAGGGTGTTCAAACATTTCAACGCACTTGGGACGGGTGGAAAATGTTTTCAGAGGGTGTGCAAACATTGTAACGTACTTGGGACAGGTGGAGAAAGTTTTGAGTGGGGGTTCAAACATTTTACCGTACTTAGGACGGGTGGAGAAAGTGTTGAGAGGGTGTTCAAATATTTTCACCTACTGGAGACTGGTGGCGAAACTTTTGAGAGGGTGTTCAAACATTTAAACGCATTTGGGACGGGGGGAGAAAGTTTTGAGGGGGTGTTCAAACATTTTAATGTACCTGGGACGGTTGGAGATAGTTTTGAGTGGGGGTTCAAATATTTTACCGTACTTGGGACGGGTGGAGAAAGTGTTGAGAGGGTTTTCAAATATTTTCACCTACTGGAGACGTGTGGAGAAAGTTTTGAGAGGGTGTTCAAACATCTAAACGCATTTGGAACGGGGGGAGAAAGTTTTGAGGGGGTGTTCAAATATTTTACCGCTCTAGGGACGGGTGGAGAAAGATTTGAGAGTTTGTTCAAACATTTTAATGTGCTTGGGATGGGTGAAGAAAGTTTTGAGAGGGTGATCAATCATTTTAATGTACGTGAGGCGGGTGGAGAAATTTTTGAGAGGGTGTTCGAAATATTTCAACGTAATTGGGACGGGTGGAGAAAGTTTTGAGGGGGTGTTCAAACATTTTAATGTACCTGGGACGGTTGGAGATAGTTTGGAGTGGGGGTTCAAACATTTTACCGTACTTGGGACGGGTGGAGAAAGTGTTGAGAGGATGTTCAAATATTTTCACCTACTGGAGACTGGTGGCGAAACTTTCGAGAGGGTGTTCAAACATTTAAACGCATTTGGGACGGGGGGAGAAAGTTTTGAGGGGGTGTTCAAACATTTTAATGTACCTGGGACGGTTGGAGATAGTTTTGAGTGGGTGTTCAAACATTTTACCGTACTTGGGATGGGAGGAGAAAGTGTTGAGAGGGTGTTCAAATATTTTCACCTACTGGAGACGTGTGGAGAAAGTTTTGAGAGGGTGTTCAAACATTTAAACGCATTTGGGACGGGGCGAGAAAGATTTGAGAGTTTGTTCATACATTTTAATGTGCTTGGGATGGGTGCAGATATTTTTGAGAGGGTGTTCAAATATTTTAATGTAATTGGGACGGGTGGAGAAGTTTTGAGTGGCAGTTCAAACTATTTACCGTATTGGGACGCCGGTAGGAAGTTTTCCGTGGGGTGTTCAAACATTTTAATGTACTTGGGACGGCTGGAGAATGTTTTGAGTGGGGGTTCAAACATTTTAATGTACTTGGGACGGCTGGAGAATGTTCTGAGGGGGGGTTCAATCAATTTAATGTACTTGGGACGGGTTTAGAAAGATTTGAGAGGGTGTTCAAACATTTCAACGCACTTGGGACGGGTGAAAAAAGTTTTCAGAGGGTGATCAAACATTGTAACGTACTTGGGACGGGTGGAGAAAGTGTTGAGAGGGTGTTCAAATATTTTCACCTACTGGAGACTGGTGGCGAAACTTTCGAGAGGGTGTTCAAACATTTAAACGCATTTGGGACGGGGGCAGAAAGTTTTCAGGGGGTGTTCAAACATTTTAACGCTCTATGGACGGGTGGAGAAAGATTTGAGAGTTTGTTCATACATTTTAATGTGCTTGGGATGGGTGCAGATATCTTTGAGAGGGTGTTCAAATATTTTAATATAATTGGGACGGGTGGAGATATTTTTGAGAGGGTGTTCAAACATTTCAACGCACTTGGGACGGGTGGAAAAAGTTTTCAGAGGGTGTCAAACATTTTACCATACTTGGGACGGGTGGAGAAAGTGTTGAGAGGGTGTTCAAACATTTAAACGCATTTGGGACGGGGGGAGATAGTTTGGAGGGGGTGTTCAAACATTTTAACGCTCTATGGACGGGTGGAGAAAAATTTGAGAGGTTGTTCATACATTTTAATGTGCTTGGGATGGGTGGAGATATTTTTGAGAGGGTGTTCGAAACATTTTCGCGTAATTGGGACGGGTGGAGAAGTTTTGATTGGCAGCTCAAACATTTTAACATACTTGGGACGGGCGGAGAAAGTTTTGAGAGGGTGTTCAAACATTTTAACGTTCGTTGGACGGGTGTGGACAGTTTTAGAGGGTTTTCAAACAATGTAACGTACTTGGGACGAATGGAGAACGTTTTGACAGGGGGATAAAACATTTTAACATTCTTGGGACGGGAGGAGAAAGTTTTGAGAGGGTGTTCAAAGATTTTAACATTCTTGGGACGGGTGGAGAAAGTTTTCAGAGGGTGTTCAAACATTTAAACGCATTTGGGACGGGGGGAGAAAGATTTGAGGGGGTGTTCAAACATTTTAACGCTCTATGCACTGCTGGAGAAATATTTGAGAGTTTGTTCATACATTTTAATGTGATTGGGATCGATGGAGATATTTTTGAGAGGATGTTCGAAACATTTTAGCGTAATTGGGACGGGTGGAGAAGTTTTGAGTGGGGCTTCAAACTTTTTACCGTATTGGGACGCGGGTAGAATGTTTTCCGTGGGGTGTTCAAACATTTTAATGTACTTGGGACGGGCGGAGAAAGTTTTGAGAGGGTGTTCAAACATTTTAACGTTCGTTGGACGGGTGTGGACAGTTTTAGAGGGTTTTCAAACAATGTAACGTACTTGGGACGAATGGAGAAAGTTTTGACAGGGGGATAAAACATTTTAACATTCTTGGGACGGGAGGAGAAAGTTTTGAGAGGGTGTTCAAAGATTTTAACATTCTTGGGACGGGTGGAGAAAGTTTTCAGAGGGTGTTCAAACATTTAAACGCATTTGGGACGGGGGGAGAAAGATTTGAGGGGGTGTTCAAACATTTTAACGCTCTATGCACTGCTGGAGAAATATTTGAGAGTTTGTTCATACATTTTAATGTGCTTGGGATCGATGGAGATATTTTTGAGAGGATGTTCGAAACATTTTAGCGTAATTGGGACGGGTGGAGAAGGTTTGAGTGGGGCTTCAAACTTTTTACCGTATTGGGACGCGGGAAGAATGTTTTCCGTGGGGTGTTCAAACATTTTAATGTACTTGGGACGGCTGGAGAATGTTTTGAGAGGGGGTTCAAACATTTTAATGTACTTGGGACGGCTGGAGAATGTTTTGAGGGGGGGGTTCAAACATTTAAATGTACTTGGGACGGGTGTAGAAAGTTTTGAGAGGGTGTTCAAACATTTCAACGCACTTGGGACGGGTGGAAAAAGTTTTCAGAGGGTGTGCAAACATTGTAACGTACTTGGGACAGGTGGAGAAAGTTTTGAGTGGGGGTTCAAACATTTTACCGTACTTGGGACGGGTGGAGAAAGTGTTGAGAGGGTGTTCAAATATTTTCACCTACTGGAGACTGGTGGCGAAACGTTTGAGAGGGTGTTTAAACATTTAAACGCATTTGGGACGGGGGGAGAAAGTTTTGAGTGGGTGAGCAAACATTTTAACATACTCGGGACGGGTGGAGAAAGTTTTGAGAGGGTGTCAAACATTTTACCGTACTTGGGACGGGTGGAGAAAGTGTTGAGAGGGTGTTCAAACATTTAAACGCATTTGGGACGGGGGGAGAAAGTTTTGAGGGGGTGTTCAAACATTTTAACGCTCTATGGACGGGTGGAGAAAGATATGAGAGTTTGTTCATACATTTTAATGTGCTTGGGATGGGTGGAGAAAGTGTTGAGAGGGTGTTCAAATATTTTCACCCACTGGAGACGTGTGGAGAAAGTTTTGAGAGGGTGTTCAAACATTTAAACGCATTTGGGACGGGGGGAGAAAGTTTTGAGGGGGTGTTCAAACATTTTAACGCTCTATGGACGGGTGGAGAAAGATTTGAGAGTTTGTTCATACATTTTAATGTGCTTGGGATGGGTGCAGATATTTTTGAGAGGGTGTTCAAATATTTTAATGTAATTGGGACGGGTGGAGATATTTTTGAGAGGGTGTTCGAAACATTTTAATGTTATTGGGACGGGTGGAGAAGTTTTGAGTGGCAGCTCAAACTTTTTACCGTATTGGGACGCCGGTAGGAAGATTTCCGTGGGGTGTTCAAACATTTTCATGTACTTGGTACGGCTGGTGAATGTTTTGAGTGGGGGTTCAAACATTTTAATGTACTTGGGACGGCTGGAGAATGTTTTGAGGGGGGGTTCAAACATTTTAATATACTTGGGACGGGTGTAGAAAGTTTTGAGAGGGTGTTCAAACATTTCAACGTACTTGGGACAGGTGGAGAAAGTTTTGAGTGGGGGTTCAAACATTTTACCGTACTTGGGACGGGTGGATAAAGTGTTGAGAGGGTGTTCAAATATTTTCACCTACTGGAGACTGGTGGCGAAACTTTCGAGAGGGTGTTCAAACATTTAAACGCATTTGGGACGGGGGGAGAAAGTTTTGAGGGGGTGTTCAAACATTTTAATGTACCTGGGACGGTTGGAGATAGTTTTGAGTGGGTGTTCAAACATTTTACCGTACTTGGGATGGGAGGAGAAAGTGTTGAGAGGGTGTTCAAATATTTTCACCTACTGGAGACGTGTGGAGAAAGTTTTGAGAGGGTGTTCAAACATTTAAACGCATTTGGGACGGGGGGAGAAAGTTTTGAGGGGGTGTTCAAACATTTTAACGCTCTATGGACGGGTGGAGAAAGATTTGAGAGTTTGTTCATACATTTTAATGTGCTTGGGATGGGTGCAGATATTTTTGAGAGGGTGTTCAAATATTTTGTAATTGGGACGGGTGGAGATATTTTTGAGAGGGTGTTCGAAACATTTTAATGTTATTGGGACGGGTGGAGAAGTTTTGAGTGGCAGTTCAAACTTTTTACCGTATTGGGACGCCGGTAGGAAGTTTTCCGTGGGGTGTTCAAACATTTTAATGTACTTGGGACGGCTGGAGAATGTTTTGAGTTGGGGTTGAAACATTTTAATGTACTTGGGACGGCTGGAGAATGTTCTGAGGGGGGGGTTCAATCATTTTAATGTACTTGGGACGGGTGTAGAAAGTTTTGAGAGGGTGTTCAAACATTTCAACGCACTTGGGACGGGTGGAAAAAGTTTTCAGAGGGTGATCAAACATTGTAACGTACTTGGGACGGGTGGAGAAAGTGTTGAGAGGGTGTTCAAATATTTTCACCTACTGGAGACTGGTGGCGAAACTTTCGAGAGGGTGTTCAAACATTTAAACGCATTTGGGACGGGGGGAGAAAGTTTTGAGGGGGTGTTCAAACATTTTAACGCTCTATGGACGGGTGGAGAAAGATTTGAGAGTTTGTTCATACATTTTAATGTGCTTGGGATGGGTGCAGATATTTTTGAGAGGGTGTTCAAATATTTTAATATAATTGGGACGGGTGGAGATATTTTTGAGAGGGTGTTCAAACATTTCAACGCACTTGGGACCGGTGGAAATAGTTTTCAGAGAGTGAGCAAACATTGTAACGTACTTGGGACGGGTGGAGAAAGTTTTGAGTGGGGGTTCAAACATTTTAACGTACTCTGGACGGGTGGAGAAAGTTTTGAGTGGGTGAGCAAACATTTTAACGTACTCGGGACGGGTGGAGAAAGTTTTGAGAGGGTGTCAAACATTTTACCATACTTGGGACGGGTGGAGAAAGTGTTGAGAGGGTATTCAAACATTTAAACGCATTTGGGACGGGGGGAGAAAGTTTGGAGGGTGTGTTCAAACATTTTAACGCTCTATGGACGGGTGGAGAAAAATTTGAGAGGTTGTTCATACATTTTAATGTGCTTGGGATGGGTGGAGATATTTTTGAGAGGGTGTTCGAAACATTTTCGCGTAATTGGGACGGGTGGAGAAGTTTTGATTGGCAGCTCAAACATTTTAACATACTTGGGACGGGCGGAGAAAGTTTTGAGAGGGTGTTCAAACATTTTAACGTTCTTTGGACGGGTGGGGACAGTTTTAGAGGGTGTTCAAACATTTTAACGTACTTGGGACGAATGGAGAACGTTTTGAGAGGGTGTTCAAAGATTTTAACATTCTTGGGACGGGTGGAGAAAGTTTTGAGAGGGTGTTCAAACATTTAAACGCATTTGGGACGGGGGGAGAAAGATTTGAGGGGGTGTTCAAACATTTTAACGCTCTATGCACTGCTGGAGAAATATTTGAGAGTTTGTTCATACATTTTAATGTGCTTGGGATCGATGGAGATATTTTTGAGAGGATGTTCGAAACATTTTAGCGTAATTGGGACGGGTGGAGAAATTTTGAGTGGGGGTTCAAACTTTTTACCGTATTGGGACGCGGGTAGAATGTTTTCCGTGGGGTGTTCAAACATTTTAATGTACTTGGGACGGCTGGAGAATGTTTTGAGAGGGGGTTCAAACATTTTAATGTACTTGGGACGGCTGGAGAATGTTTTGAGGGGGGGTTCAAACATTTAAATGTACTTGGGACGGGTGTAGAAAGTTTTGAGAGGGTGTTCAAACATTTCAACGCACTTGGGACGGGTGGAAAAAGTTTTCAGAGGGTGTGCAAACATTGTAACGTACTTCGGACAGGTGGAGAAAGTTTTGAGTGGGGGTTCAAACATTTTACCGTACTTGGGACGGGTGGAGAAAGTGTTGAGAGGGTGTTCAAATATTTTCACCTACTGGAGACTGGTGGCGAAACTTTTGAGTGAGTGTTCAAACATTTAAACGCATTTGGGACGGGGGGAGAAAGTTTTGAGGGGGTGTTCAAACATTTTAATGTACCTGGGACGGTTGGAGATAGTTTTGTGTGGGTGTTCAAACATTTTACCGTACTTGGGACGGGTGGAGAAAGTGTTGAGAGGGTGTTCAAATATTTTCACCTACTGGAGACTGGTGGCGAAACTTTCGAGAGGGTGTTCAAACATTTAAACGCATTTGGGACGGGGGAGAAAGTTTTGAGGGGGTGTTCAAACATTTTAATGCACCTGGGACGGTTGGAGATAGTTTTGAGTGGGTGTTCAAACATTTTACCGTACTTGGGATGGGAGGAGAAAGTGTTGAGAGGGTGTTCAAATATTTTCACCTACTGGAGACGTGTGGAGAAAGTTTTGAGAGGGTGTTCAAACATTTTAACGCTCTATGGACGGGTGGAGAAAGATTTGAGAGTTTGTTCATACATTTTAATGTGCTTGGGATGGGTGCAGATATTTTTGAGAGGGTGTTCAAATATTTTAATGTAATTGGGACGGGTGGAGATATTTTTGAGAGGGTGTTCGAAACATTTTAATGTTATTGGGACGGGTGGAGAAGTTTTGAGTGGCAGTTCAAACTTTTTACCGTATTGGGACGCCGGTAGGAAGTTTTCCGTGGGGTGTTCAAACATTTTAATGTACTTGGGACGGCTGGAGAATGTTTTGAGTGGGGGTTCAAACATTTTCATGTACTTGGGACGGCTGGAGAATGTTCTGAGGGGGGGTTCAATCACTTTAATGTACTTGGGATGGGTGGAGAAAGTGTTGAGAGGGTGTTCAAATATTTTCACCTACTGGAGACTGGTGGCGAAACTTTCGAGAGGGTGTTCAAACATTTAAACGCATTTGGGACGGGGGGAGAATGTTTTGAGGGGGTGTTCAAACATTTTAACGCTCTATGGACGGGTGGAGAAAGATTTGAGAGTTTGTTCATAAATTTTAATGTGCTTGGGATGGGTGCAGATATTTTTGAGAGGGTGTTCAAATATTTTAATATAATTGGGACGGGTGGAGATATTTTTGAGAGGGTGTTCAAACATTTCAACGCACTTGGGACGGGTGGAAAAAGTTTTCAGAGAGTGAGCAAACATTGTAACGTACTTGGGACGGGTGGAGAAAGTTTTGAGTGGGTGTTCAAACATTTTAACGTACTCGGGACGGGTGGAGAAAGTTTTGAGAGGGTGTCAAACATTTTACCATACTTGGGACGGGTGGAGAAAGTGTTGAGAGGGTGTTCAAACATTTAAACGCATTTGGGACGGGGGGAGAAAGTTTGGAGGGGGTGTTCAAACATTTTAACGCTCTATGGACGGGTGGAGAAAAATTTGAGAGGTTGTTCATACATTTTAATGTGCTTGGGATGGGTGGAGATATTTTTGAGAGGGTGTTCGAAACATTTTCGCGTAATTGGGACGGGTGGAGAAGTTTTGATTGGCAGCTCAAACATTTTAACATACTTGGGACGGGCGGAGAAAGTTTTGAGAGGGTGTTCAAACATTTTAACGTTCTTTGGACGAATGGAGAACGTTTTGACAGGGGGATAAAACATTTTAACATTCTTGGGACGGGTGGAGAAAGTTTTGAGAGGGTGTTCAAACATTTAAACGCATTTGGGACGGGGGGAGAAAGATTTGAGGGGGTGTTCAAACATTTTAACGCTCTATGCACTGCTGGAGAAATATTTGAGAGTTTGTTCATACATTTTAATGTGCTTGGGATCGATGGAGATATTTTTGAGAGGATGTTCGAAACATTTTAGCGTAATTGGGACGGGTGGAGAAGTTTTGAGTGGGGGTTCAAACTTTTTACCGTATTGGGACGCGGGTAGAATGTTTTCCGTGGGGTGTTCAAACATTTTAATGTACTTGGGACGGCTGGAGAATGTTTTGAGAGGGGGTTCAAACATTTTAATGTACTTGGGACGGCTGGAGAATGTTTTGAGGGGGGGTTCAAACATTTAAATGTACTTGGGACGGGTGTAGAAAGTTTTGAGAGGGTGTTCAAATATTTTCACCTACTGGAGACTGGTGGCGAAACTTTTGAGTGAGTGTTCAAACATTTAAACGCATTTGGGACGGGGGGAGAAAGTTTTGAGGGGGTGTTCAAACATTTTACCGTACTTGGGACGGGTGGAGAAAGTGTTGAGAGGGTGTTCAAATATTTTCACCTACTGGAGACGGGTGGAGAAGGTTTGGAGAGGGTGTTCAAACATTTAAACGCATTTGGGACGGGTGGAGAAAGTTTTGAGGGGGTGTTCAAACATATTAACGCTCTATGGACGGGTGGAGAAAGATTTGAGAGTTTGTTCATACATTTTAATGTGCTTGGGATGGGTGCAGATATTTTTGAGAGGGTGTTCAAATATTTTAATATAATTGGGACGGGTGGAGATATTTTTGAGAGGGTGTTCAAACATTTCAACGCACTTGGGACGGGTGGAAAATGTTTTCAGAGGGTGTGCAAACATTGTAACGTACTTGGGACAGGTGGAGAAAGTTTTGAGTGGGGGTTCAAACATTTTACCGTACTTGGGACGGGTGGAGAAAGTGTTGAGAGGGTGTTCAAATATTTTCACCTACTGGAGACTGGTGGCGAAACTTTTGAGAGGGTGTTCAAACATTTAAACGCATTTGGGACGGGGGGAGAAAGTTTTGAGGGGGTGTTCAAACATTTTAATGTACCTGGGACGGTTGGAGATAGTTTTGAGTGGGGGTTCAAATATTTTACCGTACTTGGGACGGGTGGAGAAAGTGTTGAGAGGGTTTTCAAATATTTTCACCTACTGGAGACGTGTGGAGAAAGTTTTGAGAGGGTGTTCAAACATCTAAACGCATTTGGAACGGGGGGAGAAAGTTTTGAGGGGGTGTTCAAATATTTTACCGCTCTAGGGACGGGTGGAGAAAGATTTGAGAGTTTGTTCAAACATTTTAATGTGCTTGGGATGGGTGAAGAAAGTTTTGAGAGGGTGATCAATCATTTTAATGTACGTGAGGCGGGTGGAGAAATTTTTGAGAGGGTGTTCGAAACATTTCAACGTAATTGGGACGGGTGGAGAAAGTTTTGAGTGGTGGTTCAAACATTTTAACTTATTAGGACGCATGTAGAATGTTTTCAGTGGGGTGTTCATACATTCTAATGTACTTGGTCAGGTGGAGAAAGTTTTGAGAGGGTGTTCAAACATTTTAACGTACTTGGGACCGGTGGAGAAAGTTTCGCGTGGGTGGTCAAACATTTTAACGTACTTGGGACGGGCGGAGAAAGTTTTGAGAGAGTGTTCAAACATTTTAACGTACTTGAGACATGTGGAGAAAGTTTTGAGTCGGTGTTCAAACATTTTCACTTGCTTGGGACGGATGGAGAATGTTTTGAGTGGGGGTCCAAACATTTTCACCTACTTGGGATGGGTGGGGACAGTTTTCAGTGGGAGTTCAAACATTTTCACCTGCTTGTGACGGAGGTAGAAAGTTTTTGGTTGGTGATCATGCACTTTGAATGAACTTGGGACGGGGGTAGAAAGATTTGCAACGGTTTTGCAGGTATTTTGAATGCACTTGGGAACGTAGAAAGCTTAGGGATGGTTTGCAATCATTTTGTAGTACCTGGGACATGTGTAGAACATTTTGGGGTCTTCAGACATTTTGAATGCACTTGGGACAGGTTGTGGGACTTTGTTTAGACACGAATACGAAGGTATGTGACACGGGTACACACTTCGTGTAAAAATATTTAGGATAGATGCACCAACAAAAGCTTTGGGGCATAGTTGGGACAGTTTTATAAAGTCTAGGAAGTAGTTGTGAAGACCGTGTGAAGTTTCGGGACACAGTTGGGACAGGTGGTCAAGGGTTATGGGCATAATCAGCAAAGCTGTGGAAAGTTTTGAGACTCATACTGATTTTTGTGCAGCTGGGACGTATCATGAAAGATTGCGTTCGTAGTTGGGACTGGTGTGCCAAGTTTTGGGAAATGAGTAAACGCTTCTGGGCCAGGTGCAAGGGTGTGCAACGTCTATCGCTGAAGTTCGGACAAAGAGGTGGGGCGGAGTAAATGTTCTGAGACAGGTGCGCGCATTTGGGATGCAGTGTTGCTTTTGTGGGGAGGGGGGAGTCGATTCCTGACGGGTCTGCGAAATATTGAAACCTCTGAGCAAAAGGTTTTGGGAAGTCGGTGGGACGGGGCGTGTGAGTTTTGGGAAGAATTTCGGACAGGTATACAAGACCCCCTGCTCAAGCGTGGAAACGTTTCGGACGGGGGCACGAAGTTTTCTGGGGAGGTAGTTTAAAGGGGTCCGCAGTCTCCTGTGGCAGTGTAACGTTTTGAGACAGCGGATCTGACTTTGGCAGCAAATTTCCCAGAGACGTGAACAGGTGTATCAGGGGCAGGAGTTGGTACTACAAGTGCCGGGTTTTCGATGTCTCAGAATGGACAGGGAGGGAGGCAAACGAGGTGGGGACGTGGCACTGCTGATCAGAGATAGTGTCACGGACGTAGACAAGGAGGAAGTCACGGAGGGGATGTCAATGGAGTCTCTGTGGGTGGAGGCTGGGAACAGGAAGGGGTCAGTAACTCCACTGGGTGTTTTTTATAGGCCACCCAATCGGAACAGGGACATCGAGGAGCAGATAGGGAGACAGATTCTAGAAAGGTGTAATAACAGCAGGGTTGGCATGGTGGGAGATTTTAATTTCCCAAATATTGATCGGCATCTCGCTAGAGCGAGGGGTTCAGATGGGGTGGAGTTTGTTAGGTGTGTTCCGGAAGGTTTCCTGACGCAGTTTGTAGATAAGCCTGTGAGAGGAGAGGTTGTACTTGTCCGGTATTGGGAAATGAACCTGGTCAGGTGTCGGGTCTCTCAGTGGGAGAGCATTCGGAGATAGTGATCACAATTCTCTCTCCTTCACCGCAGCATCGGAGCGGGACAGCGACAGACAAGTTAGGGAAACGTTTAACAGGAGTAAGGGGAAATATGAAGCTATCAGGCAGGAGCGTGGAAGCATAAATTGGGGGACAGATATCCTCAGGGAAATGAACGGCAGAAATGTGACGATGTTCAGGAGGTATGAAGGAGAACAGATAACCGATGCCCTCCACCGGTCACCGGCCTCCCTGCAGAATTCTACCCATCTACAACCACCCTCTGTGGACAAGCCAGTTCTGGATCCACAAAGCAATGTCCCCTTGGATCCCATGCCTCCTCACTTTCTCAATAAGTCTTGCATGGGGTTCCTTATCGAATGCCTTGCTGAAATCCATATGCACTACATCTACGGCTCTATCCTCATCAATGTGTTTAGTCACATCCTCAAAAAAATTCAATCAGGCTCGTAAGGCACGACCTGCCTTTGACAAAGCCATGTTGAATACTCCTAATCATTCCACACCTCTCCAAATGTTCATACGTCTTCCCTCTCAGGATTACCTACAATGGATCACCAACCCCTGAGGTGAGACTCATAGGTCCATAATCTGCTGGGCTATCTCTACTCCCATTCCGGTAAAAAGGAACAACATCCGCATCCCTCCACTCCTCCAAAAATTCACATCCATGCACAGGTGGTGTGGGGGGAGATTCACTCTGTGTCTGACGCCGGGAGTGTGTGATGGGACGGTGTGGAGGGAGATTCACTCTGTGTCTGACCCCGGGAGTGTGTGATGGGACGGTGTGGATGGAGATTCACTCTGTGTCTGACCCCGGGAGTGTGTGATGGGACGGTGTGGAGGGAGATTCAGACTGTGTCTGACCCAGGGAGTGTGTGATGGGACGGTGTGGAGGGAGATTCACTCTGTGTCTGACCCCGGGAGTGTGTGATGGGACGGTGTTGAGGGAGATTCACTCTGAGTCGGACCCTGGGAGTGTGTGATGGGACGGTGTGGATGGAGATTCTCTCTGTGTCTGACCCCGGGAGTGTATGATGGGATGGTGTGGAGGGAGATTCACTATGTGTCTGACCCCGGGAGTGTGTGATGGGACGGTGTGGAGGGAGATTCACTCTGTGTCTGACCCTGGGAGTGTGTGATGGGACGGTGTGGAGGGAGATTCTCTCTGTGTCTGACCCCGGGAGTGTGTGATGGGATGGTGCGGAGGGAGATTCACTATGTGTCTGACCACGGGAGTGTGTGATGTGACGGTGTGGAGGGAGATTCTATCTATGTCTGACCCCGGGAGTGTGTGATGGGACGGTGTGGAGGGAGATTCACTCTGTGTCTGACCCCGGGAGTGTGTGATGGGACGGTGTGGAGGGAGATTCACTCTGTGACTGACCCCGGCGGTGTGTGATGGGACGGTGTGGAGGGAGATTCACTCTGTGTCTGACCCCGGGAGTGTGTGATGGACGGAGTGGAGGGAGATCCACTCTGTGTCTGACCCCAGGAGTGTGTGATGGGACGGTGTGGAGGGAGATTCACTCTGTGTCTGACCCCGGGAGTGTGTGATGGGACGGTGTTGAGGGAGATTCACTCTGTGTCTGACCCTGGGAGTGTGTGATGGGACGGTGTGGAGG
Organism: Hypanus sabinus; assembly: GCF_030144855.1. Lineage (NCBI taxonomy): Eukaryota > Metazoa > Chordata > Chondrichthyes > Myliobatiformes > Dasyatidae > Hypanus > Hypanus sabinus. The sequence goes on from NW_026779790.1 coordinate 39,563, forward strand.
GGGATTCTCTCTGTGTCTGACCCCGGGAGTGTGTGATGGGACGGTGCGGAGGGAGATTCACTATGTGTCTGACCCCGGGAGTGTGTGATGGGACGGTGCGGAGGGAGATTCACTCTGTGTCTGACCCCGGGAGTGTGTGATGGGACGGTGCGGAGGGAGATTCACTATGTGTCTGACCCCGGGAGTGTGTGATGGGACGGTGTGGAGGGAGATTCACTCTGTGTCTGACCCCGGGAGTGTGTGATGGGACGGTGTGGAGGGAGATTCACTCTGTCTCTGACCCCGGGAGTGTGTGATGGGACGGCGTGGGGGGAGATTCACTCTGTGTCTGACCCCGGGAGTGTGTGATGGGACGGTGTGGAGGGAGATTCACTCTGTGTCTGACCCCGGGAGTGCGTGATGGGAAGGTGTGGGGGGAGATTCACTCTGTGTCTGACCCCGGGAGTGCGTGATGGGACGGTGTGGGGGGAGATTCACTCTGTGTCTGACCCCGGCAGTGTGTGATGGGACGGTGTGGAGGGAGATTCACTCTGTGTCTGACCCCGGGAGTGTGTGATGGGACGGTGTGGAGGGAGATTCACTCTGTGTCTGACCCCGGGAGTGTGTGATGGGACGGTGTGGAGGGAGATTCACTCTGTGTCGGACCCTGGGAGTGTGTGATGGGACGGTGTGGAGGGAGATTCTCTCTGTGTCTGAGCCCGGGAGTGTGTGATGGGACGGTGCGGAGGGAGATTCACTATGTGTCTGACCCCGGGAGTGTGTGATGGGACGGTGTGGAGGGAGATTCACTCTGTGTCTGACCCCGGGAGTGTGTGATGGGACGGTGTGGAGGGAGGTTCACTCTGTGTCTGACCCCGGGAGTGTGTGATGGGACGGTGTGGAGGGAGATTCACTCTGTGTCTGACCCCAGGTGTGTGTGATGGGACGGTGTGGAGGGAGATTCACTCTGTGTCTGACCCCGGGAGTGTGTGATGGGACGGTGTGGAGGGAGATTCACTCTGTGTCTGAGCCCGGGAGTGTGTGATGGGACGGTGTGGGGGGAGATTCACTCTGTGTCTGACCCCGGAAGTGTGTGATGGGACGGTGTGGGGGGAGATTCACTCTGTGTCAGACCCCAGGGGTGTGTGATGGGACGGTGTGGGGGGAGATTCACTCTGTGTCTGACCCCGGGAGTGTGTGATGGGACGGTGCGGGGGGAGATTGACTCTGTCTCTGACCCCGGAAGTGTGTGATGGGACAGTCTGGAGGGAGATTCACTCCGTGTCTGACCCCGGGATTGTGTGATGCGACGGTGTGGAGGGAGATTCACTCTGTGTCTGACCCCGGGAGTGTGTGATGGGACGGTGTGGAGGGAGATTCACTCCGCGTCTGACCCCGGGAGTGTGTGGTGGGACGGTATGGAGGGAGATTTACTCTGTGTCTGACCCCAGGAGTGTGTGATGGGACGGTGTGGAGGGAGATTCACTCTGTGTCTGACCCCGGGTGTGTGTGATGGGACGGTGTGGGGGGAGATTCACTCTGTGTCTGACCCCGGGAGTGTGTGACGGGACGGTGTGGAGGGAGATTCACTCTGTGTCTGACCCCGGGAGTGTGTGATGGGACGGTGTGGAGGGAGATTCAGTCTGTGTCTGACCCCGGGAGTGTGTGATGGGACGGTGTGGAGGGAGATTCACTCTGTGTCTGACCCCGGGAGTGTGTGATGGGACAGTGTGGAGGGAGATTCACTCTGTGTCTGACCCCGGGAGTGTGTGATGGGACGGTGTGGAGGGAGATTCACTCTGTGTCTGACCCCAGGAGTGTGTGATGGGACGGTGTGGAGGGAGATTCACTCTGTGTCTGACCCCTGGAGTGTGTGATGGGTCGGTGTGGAGGGAGATTCACTCTGTGTCTGACCCCTGGAGTGTGTGATGGGACGGTGTGGAGGGAGATTCACTCTGTGTCTGACCCCGGGAGTGTGTGATGGGACAGTGTGGAGGGAGATTCACTGTGTGTCTGACCCAGGGAGTGTGTGATGGGACGGTGTGGAGGGAGATTCACTCTGTGTCTGACCGAGGGAGTGTGCAATGGGACGGAGTGGAGGGAGATTCACTCTGTGTCTGACCCTGGGAGTGTGTGATGCGAAATTGTGGGGGGAGATTCACTCTGTGTCAGACCCCAGGGGTGTGTGATGGGACGGTGTGGGGGGAGTTTCACTCTGTGTCTGACCCCGGGAGTGTGTGATGGGACGGTGTGGATGGAGATTCACTCTGTGTCTGACCCCGGGAGTGTGTGATGGGACGGTGTGGAGGGAGATTCACTCTGTGTCTGACCCCGGGAGTGTTTGATTCGACGGTGTGGAGGGAGATTCACTCTGTGTCTGACCCTGGGAGTGTGTGATGCGAAATTGTGGGGGGAGATTCACTCTGTGTCAGACCCCAGGGGTGTGTGATGGGACGGTGTGGTGGGATTTGCACTCTGTGTCTGACCCCGGAAGTGTGTGATGGGACGGTGTGGAGGGAGATTCACTCTGTGTCTGTCCCCGGGAGTGTGTGATGGGACGGTGTGGATGGAGATTCACTCTGTTTCTGACCCCGGGAGTGTGTGATGGGACGGTGTGGAGTGAGATTCACTCTGTGTCTGACCCCGGGAGTGTTTGATTCGACGGTGTGGAGGGAGATTCACTCTGTGTCTGACCCCGGGAGTGTGTGATGGGACGACGTGGAGGGAGATTCACTCTGTGTCTGACCCCGGGAGTGTGTGATGGGACGGTGTGGAGGGAGATTCTTTCGGTGTCTAATCCCTGGAGTGTGTGATGGGACGGTGTGGAGGGAGATTCACTCTGTGTCTGACCCCGGGAGTGTGTGATGGGACGGTGTGGAGGGAGATTCACTCTGTGTCTGACCCCGGGAGTGTGTGATGGGACGGTGTGGAGGGAGATTCACTCTGTGTCTGACCCCGGGAGTGTGTGATGGGACAGTGTGGAGGGAGATTCTTTCGGTGTCTAATCCCTGGAGTGTGTGAACACTATCCACAACATCTCCAGCCTTTGTGTTATCCTAAACTTTCTAACCCATCCCTCCACTTCCTCGTCCTGGTCAGTTATAAATATTACGAGAGTACGGCTCCCTGTACATATCCCTGTGGCACCCCACTGGTCACCGACCTCTGTGCAGAATTTTACCCGTCTACAACCACTGTTTCCCTTCTGTGGGCAAGCCAGTTCTGGATCCGCACAGCAACGTCCCCTTGGATCCCGTTCCTCCTAACTTTCTCAATAAGCCTTGCATGGGGGAACCTGGTCAATTACCTTGCTGAAATCCACATGCGCTACATCTATTATTCTCCCTTCAGCAGCTTGCCCAGTCACGGATAGCTGCTCTTTAAAAGACATTCTTCAAGTTCCTTCTCTCGGTTCCCAAAGTCGGCAAGTGCCGCTGTTCCCCCACTCTGCCTGCACATCAAAATCGCCAGTGGCAATTTTAACATCGCCTGCCTTATCTATTTCCTGTTGCGTTCTGTGGACCCACATCCTGACTGCAGTTCGCAGCCTTTGTCGGTAACTCCCATCAAGGTCTCTTTTACCCTCGCAGTTCCTGAGGTGATCTCGTGCCTCCTCTTTCTACCTACCGGATTTCTTCTTGTTTTAACCAGCAAGTCCTCTGCCCGCCTTTTCCACTAAAATCTTCTTTCAGCCACGGCTCAGTGACGCCCACAACAGCAGTTGAACAGTTTGAACAGGTACTTTGGATCTGTCTTCACCAGGGAAGGCACAAACAATCTCCCAGATGTAATAGAGGAGCTGGCCAAAGTTCAATGGAACGATACCCTAGCAGGGAAGACAGTGGAACAACAATGGCAGGTACTTCCGGGAATAATGCAGAAGGTGCAGGATCGGTTCATTCCAGAGAGGAAGAAAGATCCTAAGGGGAGTAAGGGGGGGGGCGGCCGTGGCTGACGAGGGGAGTAAAGGGCAGTACAAAAATAAAAGAGAAGGAGTATAACATAGCAAAGATGAGCGGGAAGCCGGAGGACTGGGAAGCTTTTAAAGAGCAACAGAAGATAACGAAAAAGACAATACGCCAAGAAAAAATGAGGTACGAAGGTAAACTAGCCAAGGATATAAAGGAGGATAGTAGAAGCTTCTTTAGGTATGTGAAAAGCAAAAAAATAGTTAAGACCAAAATTGGGCCATTGAAGACAGAAATGGGTGAATTTATTATGGGGAACAAGGAAATGGCAGATGAGTTGAACAGGTACTTTGGATCTGTCTTCACTAGGGAAGACACAAACAATCCCCCAGATGTAATAGTGGCCAAAGGAACTAGGGTAATGGATGAACTGAAGGAAATTTATATTAGGCAAGAAACGGTGTTGGATAGACTGTTGGTTGTGAAAGCTGATAAGTCCCCGGGACCTGATGGTCTGCATCCCAGGGTACTTAAAGAGGTGGCTCTAGAAATCGTGGACGCATTGGTAATCATTTTCCAATGTTCTATAGATTCAGGAACAGTTCCTGCGGATTGGAGGGTGGCTAATGTTGTCCCACTTTTCAAGAAAGGAGGGAGAGAGAAAACAGGGAATTATAGACTGGTTAGCCTGACGTCAGTGGTGGGAAAGATGCTGGAGTCAATTATAAAAGAGGAAATTACGACACATTTGGATAGCAGTAGAAGGATCAGTCTGAGTCAGCATGGATTTATGAAGGGAAAATCATGCTTGACTAATCTTCTGGAGCTTTTTGAGGATGTAACTATGAAAATGGACAAGGGAGAGCCAGTGGATGTAGTGTACCTGGACTTCCAGAAAGCTTTTGATAAAGTCCCACATAGGAGATCAGTGGGCAAAATTAGGGCACAGGGTATTGGGGGCAGAGTACTGACATGGATTGGGTGGAGATATTTTTGAGAGGGTGTTCAAACATTTTAATGTAATTGGGAATGGTGGGGATATTTTTGAGAGGGTGTTCGAAACATTTTCGCGTAATTGGGATTGGTGGAGAAGTTTTGATTGGCAGCTCAAACATTTTAACATACTTGGGACGGGCGGAGAAAGTTTTGAGAGGGTGTTCAAACATTTTAACGTTCTTTGGACGGGTGGGGACAGTTTTAGAGGGTGTTCAAACATTTTAACGTACTTGGGACGAATGGAGAACGTTTTGACAGGGGGATAAAACATTTTAACATTCTTGGGACGGGTGGAGAAAGTTTTGAGAGGGTGTTCAAACATTTTAACATTCTTGGGACGGGTGGAGAAAGTTTTGAGAGGGTGTTCAAACATTTAAACGCATTTGGGACGGGGGGAGAAAGATTTGAGGGGGTGTTCAAACATTTTAACGCTCTATGCACTGGTGGAGAAATATTTGAGAGTTTGTTCATACATTTTAATGTGCTTGGGATCGATGGAGATATTTTTGAGAGGATGTTCGAAACATTTTAGCGTAATTGGGACGGGTGGAGAAGTTTTGAGTGGGGGTTCAAACTTTTTACCGTATTGGGACGCGGGTAGAATGTTTTCCGTGGGGTGTTCAAACATTTTAATGTACTTGGGACGGCTGGAGAATGTTTTGAGAGGGGGTTCAAACATTTTAATGTACTTGGGACGGCTGGAGAATGTTTTTAGCGGGGGTTTAAACATTTAAATGTACTTGGGACGGGTGTAGAAAGGGTTGAGAGTGTGTTCAAACAATATAACGTTCTTGGGACAGGTGGAGAAAGTTTTGAGAGGGTGTTCAAACATTTTAACATACTTGGGACGGTCGGAGAAAGTTTTGAGTGGGGGTTCAAATATTTCAACGTTCTTTGGACGGGTGGGGACAGTTTTAGAGGGTGTTCAAACATTTTAACGTACCTGGGACGAATGGAGAACGTTTTGACAGGGGGATAAAACATTTTAACATTCTTGGGACGGGTATAGAAAGTTTTGAGAGGGTTTTCAAACATTTCAACGCACTTGGGACGGTTGGAGATAGTTTTGAGTGGGTGTTCAAACATTTTACCGTACTTGGGATGGGAGGAGAAAGTGTTGAGAGGGTGTTCAAATATTTTCACCTACTGGAGACGTGTGGAGAAAGTTTTGAGAGGGTGTTCAAATATTTAAACGCATTTGAGACGGGGGGAGAAAGTTTTGAGGGGGTGTTCAAACATTTTAACGCTCTATGGACGGGTGGAGAAATATATGAGAGTTTGTTCATACATTTTAATGTGCTTGGGATGGGTGGAGAAAGTGTTGAGAGGGTGTTCAAATATTTTCACCTACTGGAGACGTGTGGAGAAAGTTTTGAGAGGGTGTTCAAACATTTAAACGCATTTGGGACGGGGGGAGAAAGTTTTGAGGGGGTGTTCAAACATTTTAACGCTCTATGGACGGGTGGAGAAAGATTTGAGAGTTTGTTCATACATTTTAATGTGCTTGGGATGGGTGGAGATATTTTTGAGAGGATGTTCAAATATTTTAATGTAATTGGGACGGGTGGAGATATTTTTGAGAGGGTGTTCGAAACATTTTAATGTTATTGGGACGGGTGGAGAAGTTGTGAGTGGCAGTTCAAACTTTTTACCGTATCGGGACGCCGGTAGGAAGTTTTCCGTGGGGTGTTCAAACATTTTAATGTACTTGGGACGGCTGGAGAATGTTTTGAGTGGGGGTTCAAACATTTTAATGTACTTGGGACGGCTGGAGAATGTTCTGAGGGGGGGTTCAATCATTTTAATGTACTTGGGACGGGGGTAGAAAGTTTTGAGAGGGTGTTCAAACATTTCAACGCACTTGGGACGGGTGGAAAAAGTTTTCAGAGGGTGATCAAACATTGTAACGTACTTGGGACGGGTGGAGAAAGTGTTGAGAGGGTGTTCAAATATTTTCACCTACTGGAGACGTGTGGAGAAAGTTTTGAGAGGGTGTTCAAACATTTAAACGCATTTGGGACGGGGGGAGAAAGTTTTGAGGGGGTGTTCAAACATTTTAACGCTCTATGGACGGGTGGAGAAAGATTTGAGAGTTTGTTCATACATTTTAATGTGCTTGGGATGGGTGCAGATATTTTTGAGAGGGTGTTCAAATATTTTAATATAGTTGGGACGGGTGGAGATATTTTTGAGAGGGTGTTCAAACATTTCAACGCACTTCGGACAGGTGGAAAAAGTTTTCAGAGAGTGAGCAAACATTGTAACGTACTTGGGACGGGTGGAGAAAGTTTTGAGTGGGTGAGCAAACATTTTAACGTACTCGGGACGGGTGGAGAAAGTTTTGAGTGGGTGAGCAAACTTTTTAACGTACTCGGGACGGGTGGAGAAAGTTTTGAGTGGGTGAGCAAACATTTTAACGTACTCCGGACGGGTGGAGAAAGTTTTGAGTGGGTGTTCATACATTTTAACGTACTCCGGACGGGTGGAGAAAGTTTTGAGTGGGTGTTCAAACATTTTACCGTACTTGGGACGGGTGGAGAAAGTGTTGAGAGGGTGTTCAAACATTTAAACGCATTTGGGACGGGGGGAGAAAGTTTGGAGGGGGTGTTCAATCATTTTAACGCTCTATGGACGGGTGGAGAAAAATTTGAGAGGTTGTTCATACATTTTAATATGCTTGGGATGGGTGGAGATATTTTTGAGTGGGTGTTCGAAACATTTTCGCGTAATTGGGACGGGTGGAGAAGTTTTGATTGGCAGCTCAAACATTTTAACATGCTTGGGACGGGCGGAGAAAGTTTTGAGAGGGTGTTCAAACATTTCAACGCACTTGGGACGGGTGGAAAAAGTTTTCAGAGGGTGTGCAAACATTGTAACGTACTTGGGACAGGTGGAGAAAGTTTTGAGTGGGGGTTCAAACATTTTACCGTACTTGGGACGGGTGGAGAAAGTGTTGAAAGGGTGTTCAAATATTTTCACCTACTGCAGACTGGTGGCGAAACTTTTGAGTGAGTGTTCAAACATTTAAACGCATTTGGGACGGGGGGAGAAAGTTTTGAGGGGGTGTTCAAACATTTTAATGTACCTGGGACGGTTGGAGATAGTTTTGAGTGGGTGTTCAAACATTTTATCGTACTTGGGACGGGTGGAGAAAGTGTTGAGAGGATGTTCAAATATTTTCACCTACTGGAGAGACTGGTGGCGAAACTTTCGAGAGGGTGTTCAAACATTTAAACGCATTTGGGACGGGGGGAGAAAGTTTTGAGGGGGTGTTCAAACATTTTAATGTACCTGGGACGGTTGGAGATAGTTTTGAGTGGGTGTTCAAACATTTTACCGTACTTGGGATGGGAGGAGAAAGTGTTGAGAGGGTGTTCAAATATTTTCACCTACTGTAGACGTGTGGAGAAAGTTTTGAGAGGGTGTTCAAACATTTAAACGCATTTGGGACGGGGGGAGAAAGATTTGAGAGTTTGTTCATACATTTTAATGTGCTTGGGATGGGTGCAGATATTTTTGAGAGGGTGTTCAAATATTTTAATGTAATTGGGACGGGTGGAGATATTTTTGAGAGGGTGTTCGAAACATTTTAATGTTATTGGGACGGGTGGAGAAGTTTTGAGTGGCAGTTTAAACTTTTTACCGTATTGGGACGCCGGTAGGAAGTATTCCGTGCGGTGTTCAAACATTTTAATGTACTTGGGACGGCTGGAGAATGTTTTGAGTGGGGGTTCAAACATTTTAATGTACTTGGGACGGGTGTAGAAAGTTTTGAGAGGTTGTTCAAACATTTCAACGCACTTGGGACGGGTGGAAAAAGTTTTCAGGGGGTGATCAAACATTGTAACGTACTTGGGACGGGTGGAGAAAGTTTTGAGTGATGGAACAAACATTTTAACGTAATTGGGACGGATGGGGAATGTGTTGAGTGGGTGTTCAAACATTTTAACGTACTCCGGACGGGTGGAGAAAGTTTTGAGTGGGTGAGCAAACATTTTAACTTACTCGGGACGGGTGGAGAAAGTTTTGAGAGGGTGTCAAACATTTTACCGTACTTGGGACGGGTGGAGAAAGTGTTGAGAGGGTGTTCAAACATTTAAACGCATTCGGGACGGGGGGAGAAAGTTTTGAGTGGGTGTTCAAACATTTTAATGTACCTGGGACGGTTGGAGAAAGTGTTGAGTGGGGGTTCAAACATTTTACCGTACTTGGGACGGGTGGAGAAAGTGTTGAGAGGGTTTTCAAATATTTTCACCTACTGGAGACGTGTGGAGAAAGTTTTGAGAGGGTGTTCAAACATTTAAACGCATTTGGGACGGGGGGAGAAAGTTTTGAGGGGGTGTTCAAACATTTTAACGTACTCGGGACGTGTGGAGAAAGTTTTGAGAGGGTGTCAAACATTTTACCATACTTGGGACGGGGGGAGAAAGTTTGGAGGGGGTGTTCAAACATTTTAACGCTCTATGGACGGGTGGAGAAAAATTTGAGAGGTTGTTCATACATTTTAATGTGCTTGGGATGGGTGGAGATATTTTTCAGAGGGTGTTCAAATATTTTAATATAATTGGGACGGGTGGAGATATTTTTGAGAGGGTGTTCAAACATTTCAACGCACTTGGGACGGGTGGAAAAAGTTTTCAGAGGGTGAGCAAACATTGTAATGTACTTGGGACGGGTGGAGAAAGTTTTGAGTGGGTGAGCAAACATTTTAACGTACTCGGGACGGGGGGAGAAAGTTTGGAGGGGGTGTTCAAACATTTTAACGCTCTATGGACGGGTGGAGAAAAATTTGAGAGGTTGTTCATACATTTTAATGTGCTTGGGATGGGTGGAGATATTTTTGAGAGGGTGTTCGAAACATTTTCGCGTAATTGGGACGGGTGGAGAAGTTTTGATTGGCAGCTCAAACATTTTAACATACTTGGGACGGGCGGAGAAAGTTTTGAGAGGGTGTTCAAACATTTTAACGTTCTTTGGACGGGTGGGGACAGTTTTAGAGGGTGTTCAAACATTTTAACGTACTTGGGACGAATGCAGAACGTTTTGGGAGGGGGATAAAACATTTTAACATTCTCGGGACGGGTGGAGAAAGTTTTGAGAGGGTGTTCAAACATTTAAACGCATTTGGGACGGGGGGAGAAAGATTTGAGGGGGTGTTCAAACATTTTAACGCTCTATGCACTGCTGGAGAAATATTTGAGAGTTTGTTCATACATTTTAATGTGCTTGGGATCGATGGAGATATTTTTGAGAGGATGTTCGAAACATTTTAGCGTAATTGGGACGGGTGGAGAAGTTTTGAGTGGGTGTCAAACATTTTACCATACTTGGGACGGGTGGAGAAAGTGTTGAGAGGGTGTTCAAACATTTAAACGCATTTGGGACGGGGGGAGAAAGTTTGGAGGGGGTGTTCAAACATTTTAACGCTCTATGGACGGGTGGAGAAAAATTTGAGAGGTTGTTCATACATTTTAATGTGCTTGGGATGGGTGGAGATATTTTTGAGAGGGTGTTCGAAACATTTTCGCGTAATTGGGACGGGTGGAGAAGTTTTGATTGGCAGCTCAAACATTTTAACATACTTGGGACGGGCGGAGAAAGTTTTGAGAGGGTGTTCAAACATTTCAACGCACTTGGGACGGGTGGAAAAAGTTTTCAGAGGGTGAGCAAACATTGTAACGTACTTGGGACGGGTGGAGAAAGTTTTGAGTGGGTGAGCAAACATTTTAACGTACTCGGGACGGGGGGAGAAAGTTTGGAGGGGGTGTTCAAACATTTTAACGCTCTATGGACGGGTGGAGAAAAATTTGAGAGGTTGTTCATACATTTTAATGTGCTTGGGATGGGTGGAGATATTTTTGAGAGGGTGTTCGAAACATTTTCGCGTAATTGGGACGGGTGGAGAAGTTTTGATTGGCAGCTCAAACATTTTAACATACTTGGGACGGGCGGAGAAAGTTTTGAGAGGGTGTTCAAACATTTTAACGTTCTTTGGACGGGTGGGGACAGTTTTAGAGGGTGTTCAAACATTTTAACGTACTTGGGACGAATGCAGAACGTTTTGGGAGGGGGATAAAACATTTTAACATTCTCGGGACGGGTGGAGAAAGTTTTGAGAGGGTGTTCAAACATTTAAACGCATTTGGGACGGGGGGAGAAAGATTTGAGGGGGTGTTCAAACATTTTAACGCTCTATGCACTGCTGGAGAAATATTTGAGAGTTTGTTCATACATTTTAATGTGCTTGGGATCGATGGAGATATTTTTGAGAGGATGTTCGAAACATTTTAGCGTAATTGGGACGGGTGGAGAAGTTTTGAGTGGGTGTCAAACATTTTACCATACTTGGGACGGGTGGAGAAAGTGTTGAGAGGGTGTTCAAACATTTAAACGCATTTGGGACGGGGGGAGAAAGTTTGGAGGGGGTGTTCAAACATTTTAACGCTCTATGGACGGGTGGAGAAAAATTTGAGAGGTTGTTCATACATTTTAATGTGCTTGGGATGGGTGGAGATATTTTTGAGAGGGTGTTCGAAACATTTTCGCGTAATTGGGACGGGTGGAGAAGTTTTGATTGGCAGCTCAAACATTTTAACATACTTGGGACGGGCGGAGAAAGTTTTGAGAGGGTGTTCAAACATTTCAACGCACTTGGGACGGGTGGAAAAAGTTTTCAGAGGGTGTGCAAACATTGTAACGTACTTGGGACAGGTGGAGAAAGTTTTGAGTGGGGGTTCAAACATTTTACCGTACTTGGGACGGGTGGAGAAAGTGTTGAGAGGGTGTTCAAATATTTTCACCTACTGGAGACTGGTGGCGAAACTTTTGAGAGAGTGTTCAAACATTTAAACGCATTTGGGACGGGGGGAGAAAGTTTTGAGGGGGTGTTCAAACATTTTAATGTACCTGGGACGGTTGGAGATAGTTTTGAGTGGGTGTTCAAACATTTTATCGTACTTGGGACGGGTGGAGAAAGTGTTGAGAGGATGTTCAAATATTTTCACCTACTGGAGAGACTGGTGGCGAAACTTTCGAGAGGGTGTTCAAACATTTAAACGCATTTGGGACGGGGGGAGAAAGTTTTGAGGGGGTGTTCAAACATTTTAATGTACCTGGGACGGTTGGAGATAGTTTTGAGTGGGTGTTCAAACATTTTACCGTACTTGGGATGGGAGGAGAAAGTGTTGAGAGGGTGTTCAAATATTTTCACCTACTGGAGACGTGTGGAGAAAGTTTTGAGAGGGTGTTCAAACATTTAAACGCATTTGGGACGGGGGGAGAAAGATTTGAGAGTTTGTTCATACATTTTAATGTGCTTGGGATGGGTGCAGATATTTTTGAGAGGGTGTTCAAATATTTTAATGTAATTGGGACGGGTGGAGATATTTTTGAGAGGGTGTTCGAAACATTTTAATGTTATTGGGACGGGTGGAGAAGTTTTGAGTGGCAGTTCAAACTTTTTACCGTATAGGGACGCCGGTAGGATGTTTTCCGTGGGGTGTTCAAATATTTTAATGTACTTGGGACGGCTGGAGAATGTTTTGAGTGGGGGTACAAACATTTTAATGTACTTGGGACGGCTGGAGAATGTTCTGAGGGGGGGTTCAATCATTTTAATGTACTTGGGACGGGTGTAGAAAGTTTTGAGAGGTTGTTCAAACATTTCAACGCACTTGGGACGGGTGGAAAAAGTTTTCAGAGGGTGATCAAACATTGTAACGTACTTGGGACGGGTGGAGAAAGTTTTGAGAGGGTGTTCAAACATTTTAACGTACTCCGGACGGGTGGAGAAAGTTTTGAGTGGGTGAGCAAACATTTTAACTTACTCGGGACGGGTGGAGAAAGTTTTGAGAGGGTGTCAAACATTTTACCGTACTTGGGACGGGTGGAGAAAGTGTTGAGAGGGTGTTCAAACATTTAAACGCATTTGGGACGGGGGGAGAAAGTTTTGAGGGGGTGTTCAAACATTTTAATGTACCTGGGACGGTTGGAGATAGTTTTGAGTGGGGGTTCAAACATTTTACCGTACTTGGGACGGGTGGAGAAAGTGTTGAGAGGGTTTTCAAATATTTTCACCTACTGGAGACGTGTGGAGAAAGTTTTGAGTGGGTGAGCAAACATTTTAACGTACTCGGGACGGGTGTAGAAAGTTTTGAGAGGGTGTTCAAACATTTTACCATACTTGGGACGGGGGGAGAAAGTTTGGAGGGGGTGTTCAAACATTTTAACGCTCTATGGACGGGTGGAGAAAAATTTGAGAGGTTGTTCATACATTTTAATGTGCTTGGGATGGGTGGAGATATTTTTGAGAGGATGTTCGAAACATTTTAGCGTAATTGGGACGGGTGGAGAAGTTTTGAGTGGGGGTTCAAACTTTTTACCGTATTGGGACGCGGGTAGAATGTTTTCCGTGCGGTGTTCAAACATTTTAATGTACTTGGGACGGCTGGAGAATGTTTTGAGAGGGGGTTCAAACATTTTAATGTACTTGGGACGGCTGGAGAATGTTTTGAGAGGGGGTTCAAACATTTTAATGTACTTGGGACGGCTGGAGAATGTTTTGAGGGGGGGGTTCAAACATTTAAATGTACTTGGGACGGGTGTAGAAAGTTTTGAGAGGGTGTTCAAACATTTCAACGCACTTGGGACGGGTGGAAAAAGTTTTCAGAGGGTGTGCAAATATTGTAACGTACTTGGGACAGGTGGAGAAAGTTTTGAGTGGGGGTTCAAACATTTTACCGTACTTGGGACGGGTGGAGAAAGTGTTGAGAGGGTGTTCAAATATTTTCACCTACTGGAGACTGGTGGCGAAACGTTTGAGAGGGTGTTTAAACATTTAAACGCATTTGGGACGGGGGGAGAAAGTTTTGAGTGGGTGAGCAAACATTTTAACATACTCGGGACGGGTGGAGAAAGTTTTGAGAGGGTGTCAAACATTTTACCGTACTTGGGACGGGTGGAGAAAGTGTTGAGAGGGTGTTCAAACATTTAAACGCATTTGGGACGGGGGGAGAAAGTTTTGAGGGGGTGTTCAAACATTTTAATGTACCTGGGACGGTTGGAGATAGTTTTGAGTGGGGGTTCATACATTTTACCGTACTTGGGACGGGTGGAGAAAGTGTTGAGAGGGTTTTCAAATATTTTCACCTACTGGAGACGTGTGGAGAAAGTTTTGAGAGGGTGTTCAAACATTTAAACGCATTTGGGACGGGGGGAGAAAGTTTTGAGGGGGTGTTCAAACATTTTAACGCTCTATGGACGGGTGGAGAAAGATATGAGAGTTTGTTCATACATTTTAATGTGCTTGGGATGGGGGGAGAAAGTGTTGAGAGGGTGTTCAAATATTTTCACCTACTGGAGACGTGTGGAGAAAGTTTTGAGACGGTGTTCAAACATTTAAACGCATTTGGGACGGGGGGAGAAAGTTTTGAGGGGGTGTTCAAACATTTTAACGCTCTATGGACGGGTGGAGAAAGATTTGAGAGTTTGTTCATACATTTTAATGTGCTTGGGATGGGTGGAGATATTTTTGAGAGGGTGTTCAAATATTTTAATGTAATTGGGACGGGTGGAGATATTTTTGAGAGGGTGTTCGAAACATTTTAATGTTATTGGGACGGGTGGAGAAGTTTTGAGTGGCAGCTCAAACTTTTTACCGTATTGGGACGCCGGTAGGAAGTTTTCCGTGGGGTGTTCAAACATTTTAATGTACTTGGTACGGCTGGTGAATGTTTTGAGTGGGGGTTCAAACATTTTAATGTACTTGGGACGGCTGGAGAATGTTTTGAGGGGGGGTTCAAACATTTTAATATACTTGGGACGGGTGTAGAAAGTTTTGAGAGGGTGTTCAAACATTTCAACGTACTTGGGACAGGTGGAGAAAGTTTTGAGTGGGGGTTCAAACATTTTACCGTACTTGGGACGGGTGGAGAAAGTGTTGAGAGGGTGTTCAAATATTTTCACCTACTGGAGACTGGTGGCGAAACTTTTGAGAGAGTGTTCAAACATTTAAACGCATTTGGGACGGGGGGAGAAAGTTTTGAGGGGGTGTTCAAACATTTTAATGTACCTGGGACGGTTGGAGATAGTTTTGAGTGGGTGTTCAAACATTTTACCGTACTTGGGATGGGAGGAGAAAGTGTTGAGAGGGTGTTCAAACATTTAAACGCATTTGGGACGGGGGGAGAAAGTTTGGAGGGGGTGTTCAAACATTTTAACGCTCTATGGACGGGTGGAGAAAAATTTGAGAGGTTGTTCATACATTTTAATGTGCTTGGGATGGGTGGAGATATTTTTGAGAGGGTGTTCGAAACATTTTCGCGTAATTGGGACGGGTGGAGAAGTTTTGATTGGCAGCTCAAACATTTTAACATACTTGGGACGGGCGGAGAAAGTTTTGAGAGGGTGTTCAAACATTTTAACGTTCTTTGGACGGGTGGGGACAGTTTTAGAGGGTGTTCAAACATTTTAACGTTCTTTGGACGAATGGAGAACGTTTTGACAGGGGGATAAAACATTTTAACATTCTTGTGACAGCTGGAGAAAGTTTTGAGAGGGTGTTCAAACATTTTAACGTTCTTTGGACGGGTGGGGACAGTTTTAGAGGGTGTTCAAACATTTTAACGTTCTTTGGACGAATGGAGAACGTTTTGACAGGGGGATAAAACATTTTAACATTCTTGGGACGGGTGGAGAAAGTTTTGAGAGGGTGTTCAAAGATTTTAACATTCTTGGGACTGGTGGAGAAAGTTTCGAGAGGGTGTTCAAACATTTAAACGCATTTGGGACGGGGGGAGAAAGATTTGAGGGGGTGTTCAAACATTTTAACGCTCTATGCACTGCTGGAGAAATATTTGAGAGTTTGTTCATACATTTTAATGTGCTTGGGATCGATGGAGATATTTTTGAGAGGATGTTCGAAACATTTTAGCGTAATTGGGACGGGTGGAGAAGTTTTGAGTGGGGGTTCAAACTTTTTACCGTATTGGGACGCGGGTAGAATGTTTTCCGTGGGGTGTTCAAACATTTTAATGTACTTGGGACGGCTGGAGAATGTTTTGAGAGGGGGTTCAAACATTTTAATGTACTTGGGACGGGTGGAAAAAGTTTTCAGAGGGTGTGCAAACATTGTAACGTACTTGGGACAGGTGGAGAAAGTTTTGAGTGGGGGTTCAAACATTTTACCGTACTTGGGACGGGTGGAGAAAGTGTTGAGAGGGTGTTCAAACATTTAAACGCATTTGGGACGGGGGGAGAAAGTTTTGAGGGGGTGTTCAAACATTTTAATGTACCTGGGACGGTTGGAGATAGTTTTGAGTGGGGGTTCAAATATTTTACCGTACTCGGGACGGGTGGAGAAAGTGTTGAGAGGGTTTTCAAATATTTTCACCTACTGGAGACGTGTGGAGAAAGTTTTGAGAGGGTGTTCAAACATCTAAACGCATTTGGAACGGGGGGAGAAAGTTTTGAGGGGGTGTTCAAATATTTTACCGCTCTAGGGACGGGTGGAGAAAGATTTGAGAGTTTGTTCAAACATTTTAATGTGCTTGGGATGGGTGAAGAAAGTTTTGAGAGGGTGATCAATCATTTTAATGTACTTGAGGCGGGTGGAGAAATTTTTGAGAGTGTGTTCGAAACATTTCAACGTAATTGGGACGGGTGGAGAAAGTTTTGAGTGGTGGTTCAAACATTTTAACTTTTTAGGACGCGTGTAGAATGTTTTCAGTGGGGTGTTCAAACATTCTAATGTACTTGGACAGGTGGAGAAAGTTTTGAGAGGGTGTTCAAACATTTTAACGTACTTGGGACCAGTGGAGAAAGTTTCGCGTGGGTGGTCAAACATTTTAACGTACTTGGGACGGGCGGAGAAAGTTTTGAGAGAGTGTTCAAACATTTTAACGTACTTGAGACATGTGGAGAAAGTTTTGAGTCGGTGTTCAAACATTTTCACTTGCTTGGGACGGATGGAGAATGTTTTGAGTGGGGGTCCAAACATTTTCACCTACTTGGGATGGGTGGGGACAGTTTTCAGTGGGAGTTCAAACATTTTCACCTGCTTGTGACGGAGGTAGAAAGTTTTTGGTTGGTGATCATGCACTTTGAATGAACTTGGGACGGGGGTAGAAAGATTTGCAACGGTTTTGCAGGTATTTTGAATGCACTTGGGAACGTAGAAAGCTTAGGGATGGTTTGCAATCATTTTGTAGTACCTGGGACATGTGTAGAACATTTTGGGGTCTTCAGACATTTTGAATGCACTTGGGACAGGTTGTGGGACTTTGTTTAGACACGAATACGAAGGTATGTGACACGGGTACACACTTCGTGTAAAAATATTTAGGATAGATGCACCAACAAAAGCTTTGGGGCATAGTTGGGACAGTTTTATAAAGTCTAGGAAGTAGTTGTGAAGACCGTGTGAAGTTTCGGGACACAGTTGGGACAGGTGGTCAAGGGTTATGGGCATAATCAGCAAAGCTGTGGAAAGTTTTGAGACTCATACTGATTTTTGTGCAGCTGGGACGTATCATGAAAGATTGCGTTCGTAGTTGGGACTGGTGTGCCAAGTTTTGGGAAATGAGTAAACGCTTCTGGGCCAGGTGCAAGGGTGTGCAACGTCTATCGCTGAAGTTCGGACAAAGAGGTGGGGCGGAGTAAATGTTCTGAGACAGGTGCGCGCATTTGGGATGCAGTGTTGCTTTTGTGGGGAGGGGGGAGTCGATTCCTGACGGGTCTGCGAAATATTGAAACCGCTGAGCAAAAGGTTTTGGGAAGTCGGTGGGACGGGGCGTGTGAGTTTTGGGAAGAATTTCGGACAGGTATACAAGACCCCCTGCTCAAGCGTGGAAACGTTTCGGACGGGGGCACGAAGTTTTCTGGGGAGGTAGTTTAAAGGGGTCCGCAGTCTCCTGTGGCAGTGTAACGTTTTGAGACAGCGGATCTGACTTTGGCAGCAAATTTCCCAGAGACGTGAACAGGTGTATCAGGGGCAGGAGTTGGTACTACAAGTGCCGGGTTTTCGATGTCTCAGAATGGACAGGGAGGGAGGCAAACGAGGTGGGGACGTGGCACTGCTGATCAGAGATAGTGTCACGGACGTAGACAAGGAGGAAGTCACGGAGGGGATGTCAATGGAGTCTCTGTGGGTGGAGGCTGGGAACAGGAAGGGGTCAGTAACTCCACTGGGTGTTTTTTATAGGCCACCCAATCGGAACAGGGACATCGAGGAGCAGATAGGGAGACAGATTCTAGAAAGGTGTAATAACAGCAGGGTTGGCATGGTGGGAGATTTTAATTTCCCAAATATTGATCGGCATCTCGCTAGAGCGAGGGGTTCAGATGGGGTGGAGTTTGTTAGGTGTGTTCCGGAAGGTTTCCTGACGCAGTTTGTAGATAAGCCTGTGAGAGGAGAGGTTGTACTTGTCCGGTATTGGGAAATGAACCTGGTCAGGTGTCGGGTCTCTCAGTGGGAGAGCATTCGGAGATAGTGATCACAATTCTCTCTCCTTCACCGCAGCATCGGAGCGGGACAGCGACAGACAAGTTAGGGAAACGTTTAACAGGAGTAAGGGGAAATATGAAGCTATCAGGCAGGAGCGTGGAAGCATAAATTGGGGGACAGATATCCTCAGGGAAATGAACGGCAGAAATGTGACGATGTTCAGGAGGTATGAAGGAGAACAGATAACCGATGCCCTCCACCAGTCACCGGCCTCCCTGCAGAATTCTACCCATCTACAACCACCCTCTGTGGACAAGCCAGTTCTGGATCCACAAAGCAATGTCCCCTTGGATCCCATGCCTCCTCACTTTCTCAATAAGTCTTGCATGGGGTTCCTTATCGAATGCCTTGCTGAAATCCATATGCACTACATCTACGGCTCTATCCTCATCAATGTGTTTAGTCACATCCTCAAAAAAATTCAATCAGGCTCGTAAGGCACGACCTGCCTTTGACAAAGCCATGTTGAATACTCCTAATCATTCCACACCTCTCCAAATGTTCATACGTCTTCCCTCTCAGGATTACCTACAATGGATCACCAACCCCTGAGGTGAGACTCATAGGTCCATAATCTGCTGGGCTATCTCTACTCCCATTCCGGTAAAAAGGAACAACATCCGCATCCCTCCACTCCTCCAAAAATTCACATCCATGCACAGGTGGTGTGGGGGGAGATTCACTCTGTGTCTGACGCCGGGAGTGTGTGATGGGACGGTGTGGAGGGAGATTCACTCTGTGTCTGACCCCGGGAGTGTGTGATGGGACGGTGTGGATGGAGATTCACTCTGTGTCTGACCCCGGGAGTGTGTGATGGGACGGTGTGGAGGGAGATTCAGACTGTGTCTGACCCAGGGAGTGTGTGATGGGACGGTGTGGAGGGAGATTCACTCTGTGTCTGACCCCGGGAGTGTGTGATGGGACGGTGTTGAGGGAGATTCACTCTGAGTCGGACCCTGGGAGTGTGTGATGGGACGGTGTGGATGGAGATTCTCTCTGTGTCTGACCCCGGGAGTGTATGATGGGATGGTGTGGAGGGAGATTCACTATGTGTCTGACCCCGGGAGTGTGTGATGGGACGGTGTGGAGGGAGATTCACTCTGTGTCTGACCCTGGGAGTGTGTGATGGGACGGTGTGGAGGGAGATTCTCTCTGTGTCTGACCCCGGGAGTGTGTGATGGGACGGTGCGGAGGGAGATTCACTATGTGTCTGACCACGGGAGTGTGTGATGTGACGGTGTGGAGGGAGATTCTATCTATGTCTGACCCCGGGAGTGTGTGATGGGACGGTGTGGAGGGAGATTCACTCTGTGTCTGACCCCGGGAGTGTGTGATGGGACGGTGTGGAGGGAGATTCACTCTGTGACTGACCCCGGCGGTGTGTGATGGGACGGTGTGGAGGGAGATTCACTCTGTGTCTGACCCCGGGAGTGTGTGATGGACGGAGTGGAGGGAGATCCACTCTGTGTCTGACCCCAGGAGTGTGTGATGGGACGGTGTGGAGGGAGATTCACTCTGTGTCTGACCCCGGGAGTGTGTGATGGGACGGTGTTGAGGGAGATTCACTCTGTGTCTGACCCTGGGAGTGTGTGATGGGACGGTGTGGAGGGAGATTCTCTCTGTGTCTGACCCCGGGAGTGTGTGATGGGACGGTGCGGAGGGAGATTCACTATGTGTCTGACCCCGGGAGTGTGTGATGGGACGGTGCGGAGGGAGATTCACTCTGTGTCTGACCCCGGGAGTGTGTGATGGGACGGTGCGGAGGGAGATTCACTATGTGTCTGACCCCGGGAGTGTGTGATGGGACGGTGTGGAGGGAGATTCACTCTGTGTCTGACCCCGGGAGTGTGTGATGGGACGGTGTGGAGGGAGATTCACTCTGTCTCTGACCCCGGGAGTGTGTGATGGGACGGCGTGGGGGGAGATTCACTCTGTGTCTGACCCCGGGAGTGTGTGATGGGACGGTGTGGAGGGAGATTCACTCTGTGTCTGACCCCGGGAGTGCGTGATGGGAAGGTGTGGGGGGAGATTCACTCTGTGTCTGACCCCGGGAGTGCGTGATGGGACGGTGTGGGGGGAGATTCACTCTGTGTCTGACCCCGGCAGTGTGTGATGGGACGGTGTGGAGGGAGATTCACTCTGTGTCTGACCCCGGGAGTGTGTGATGGGACGGTGTGGAGGGAGATTCACTCTGTGTCTGACCCCGGGAGTGTGTGATGGGACGGTGTGGAGGGAGATTCACTCTGTGTCGGACCCTGGGAGTGTGTGATGGGACGGTGTGGAGGGAGATTCTCTCTGTGTCTGAGCCCGGGAGTGTGTGATGGGACGGTGCGGAGGGAGATTCACTATGTGTCTGACCCCGGGAGTGTGTGATGGGACGGTGT
The DNA here is from genome assembly GCF_030144855.1 of Hypanus sabinus. NCBI lineage: Eukaryota > Metazoa > Chordata > Chondrichthyes > Myliobatiformes > Dasyatidae > Hypanus > Hypanus sabinus. The sequence goes on from NW_026779790.1 coordinate 60,331, forward strand.
GGAGGGAGATTCACTCTGTGTCTGACCCCGGGAGTGTGTGATGGGACGGTGTGGAGGGAGGTTCACTCTGTGTCTGACCCCGGGAGTGTGTGATGGGACGGTGTGGAGGGAGATTCACTCTGTGTCTGACCCCAGGTGTGTGTGATGGGACGGTGTGGAGGGAGATTCACTCTGTGTCTGACCCCGGGAGTGTGTGATGGGACGGTGTGGAGGGAGATTCACTCTGTGTCTGAGCCCGGGAGTGTGTGATGGGACGGTGTGGGGGGAGATTCACTCTGTGTCTGACCCCGGAAGTGTGTGATGGGACGGTGTGGGGGGAGATTCACTCTGTGTCAGACCCCAGGGGTGTGTGATGGGACGGTGCGGGGGGAGATTGACTCTGTCTCTGACCCCGGAAGTGTGTGATGGGACAGTCTGGAGGGAGATTCACTCCGTGTCTGACCCCGGGATTGTGTGATGCGACGGTGTGGAGGGAGATTCACTCTGTGTCTGACCCCGGGAGTGTGTGATGGGACGGTGTGGAGGGAGATTCACTCCGCGTCTGACCCCGGGAGTGTGTGGTGGGACGGTATGGAGGGAGATTTACTCTGTGTCTGACCCCAGGAGTGTGTGATGGGACGGTGTGGAGGGAGATTCACTCTGTGTCTGACCCCGGGTGTGTGTGATGGGACGGTGTGGGGGGAGATTCACTCTGTGTCTGACCCCGGGAGTGTGTGACGGGACGGTGTGGAGGGAGATTCACTCTGTGTCTGACCCCGGGAGTGTGTGATGGGACGGTGTGGAGGGAGATTCACTCTGTGTCTGACCCCGGGAGTGTGTGATGGGACGGTGTGGAGGGAGATTCACTCTGTGTCTGACCCCGGGAGTGTGTGATGGGACAGTGTGGAGGGAGATTCACTCTGTGTCTGACCCCGGGAGTGTGTGATGGGACGGTGTGGAGGGAGATTCACTCTGTGTCTGACCCCAGGAGTGTGTGATGGGACGGTGTGGAGGGAGATTCACTCTGTGTCTGACCCCTGGAGTGTGTGATGGGTCGGTGTGGAGGGAGATTCACTCTGTGTCTGACCCCTGGAGTGTGTGATGGGACGGTGTGGAGGGAGATTCACTCTGTGTCTGACCCCGGGAGTGTGTGATGGGACAGTGTGGAGGGAGATTCACTGTGTGTCTGACCCAGGGAGTGTGTGATGGGACGGTGTGGAGGGAGATTCACTCTGTGTCTGACCGAGGGAGTGTGCAATGGGACGGAGTGGAGGGAGATTCACTCTGTGTCTGACCCTGGGAGTGTGTGATGCGAAATTGTGGGGGGAGATTCACTCTGTGTCAGACCCCAGGGGTGTGTGATGGGACGGTGTGGGGGGAGTTTCACTCTGTGTCTGACCCCGGGAGTGTGTGATGGGACGGTGTGGATGGAGATTCACTCTGTGTCTGACCCCGGGAGTGTGTGATGGGACGGTGTGGAGGGAGATTCACTCTGTGTCTGACCCCGGGAGTGTTTGATTCGACGGTGTGGAGGGAGATTCACTCTGTGTCTGACCCTGGGAGTGTGTGATGCGAAATTGTGGGGGGAGATTCACTCTGTGTCAGACCCCAGGGGTGTGTGATGGGACGGTGTGGTGGGATTTGCACTCTGTGTCTGACCCCGGAAGTGTGTGATGGGACGGTGTGGAGGGAGATTCACTCTGTGTCTGTCCCCGGGAGTGTGTGATGGGACGGTGTGGATGGAGATTCACTCTGTTTCTGACCCCGGGAGTGTGTGATGGGACGGTGTGGAGTGAGATTCACTCTGTGTCTGACCCCGGGAGTGTTTGATTCGACGGTGTGGAGGGAGATTCACTCTGTGTCTGACCCCGGGAGTGTGTGATGGGACGACGTGGAGGGAGATTCACTCTGTGTCTGACCCCGGGAGTGTGTGATGGGACGGTGTGGAGGGAGATTCTTTCGGTGTCTAATCCCTGGAGTGTGTGATGGGACGGTGTGGAGGGAGATTCACTCTGTGTCTGACCCCGGGAGTGTGTGATGGGACGGTGTGGAGGGAGATTCACTCTGTGTCTGACCCCGGGAGTGTGTGATGGGACGGTGTGGAGGGAGATTCACTCTGTGTCTGACCCCGGGAGTGTGTGATGGGACAGTGTGGAGGGAGATTCTTTCGGTGTCTAATCCCTGGAGTGTGTGAACACTATCCACAACATCTCCAGCCTTTGTGTTATCCTAAACTTTCTAACCCATCCCTCCACTTCCTCGTCCTGGTCAGTTATAAATATTACGAGAGTACGGCTCCCTGTACATATCCCTGTGGCACCCCACTGGTCACCGACCTCTGTGCAGAATTTTACCCGTCTACAACCACTGTTTCCCTTCTGTGGGCAAGCCAGTTCTGGATCCGCACAGCAACGTCCCCTTGGATCCCGTTCCTCCTAACTTTCTCAATAAGCCTTGCATGGGGGAACCTGGTCAATTACCTTGCTGAAATCCACATGCGCTACATCTATTATTCTCCCTTCAGCAGCTTGCCCAGTCACGGATAGCTGCTCTTTAAAAGACATTCTTCAAGTTCCTTCTCTCGGTTCCCAAAGTCGGCAAGTGCCGCTGTTCCCCCACTCTGCCTGCACATCAAAATCGCCAGTGGCAATTTTAACATCGCCTGCCTTATCTATTTCCTGTTGCGTTCTGTGGACCCACATCCTGACTGCAGTTCGCAGCCTTTGTCGGTAACTCCCATCAAGGTCTCTTTTACCCTCGCAGTTCCTGAGGTGATCTCGTGCCTCCTCTTTCTACCTACCGGATTTCTTCTTGTTTTAACCAGCAAGTCCTCTGCCCGCCTTTTCCACTAAAATCTTCTTTCAGCCACGGCTCAGTGACGCCCACAACAGCAGTTGAACAGTTTGAACAGGTACTTTGGATCTGTCTTCACCAGGGAAGGCACAAACAATCTCCCAGATGTAATAGAGGAGCTGGCCAAAGTTCAATGGAACGATACCCTAGCAGGGAAGACAGTGGAACAACAATGGCAGGTACTTCCGGGAATAATGCAGAAGGTGCAGGATCGGTTCATTCCAGAGAGGAAGAAAGATCCTAAGGGGAGTAAGGGGGGGGCGGCCGTGGCTGACGAGGGGAGTAAAGGGCAGTACAAAAATAAAAGAGAAGGAGTATAACATAGCAAAGATGAGCGGGAAGCCGGAGGACTGGGAAGCTTTTAAAGAGCAACAGAAGATAACGAAAAAGACAATACGCCAAGAAAAAATGAGGTACGAAGGTAAACTAGCCAAGGATATAAAGGAGGATAGTAGAAGCTTCTTTAGGTATGTGAAAAGCAAAAAAATAGTTAAGACCAAAATTGGGCCATTGAAGACAGAAATGGGTGAATTTATTATGGGGAACAAGGAAATGGCAGATGAGTTGAACAGGTACTTTGGATCTGTCTTCACTAGGGAAGACACAAACAATCCCCCAGATGTAATAGTGGCCAAAGGAACTAGGGTAATGGATGAACTGAAGGAAATTTATATTAGGCAAGAAACGGTGTTGGATAGACTGTTGGTTGTGAAAGCTGATAAGTCCCCGGGACCTGATGGTCTGCATCCCAGGGTACTTAAAGAGGTGGCTCTAGAAATCGTGGACGCATTGGTAATCATTTTCCAATGTTCTATAGATTCAGGAACAGTTCCTGCGGATTGGAGGGTGGCTAATGTTGTCCCACTTTTCAAGAAAGGAGGGAGAGAGAAAACAGGGAATTATAGACTGGTTAGCCTGACGTCAGTGGTGGGAAAGATGCTGGAGTCAATTATAAAAGAGGAAATTACGACACATTTGGATAGCAGTAGAAGGATCAGTCTGAGTCAGCATGGATTTATGAAGGGAAAATCATGCTTGACTAATCTTCTGGAGCTTTTTGAGGATGTAACTATGAAAATGGACAAGGGAGAGCCAGTGGATGTAGTGTACCTGGACTTCCAGAAAGCTTTTGATAAAGTCCCACATAGGAGATCAGTGGGCAAAATTAGGGCACAGGGTATTGGGGGCAGAGTACTGACATGGATTGAAAATTGGCTGGCTGACAGGAAACAAGGAGTAGCGATTAACGGGTCCCTTTGGGAATGGCAGGCTGTGACCAGTGGGGTACCGCAAGGTTCGGTGCTGGGACCGCAGCTGTTTACATTAATGATTTAGATGAAGGGATTAAAAGTAACATTAGCAAAATTGCTGATGACACAAAGCTGGGTGGCAGTGTGAAATGTCAGGAGGATGTTATGAGAATGCAGGGTGACTTGGACAGGTTGGGTGAGAGGGCAAATGTATGGCAGATGCAGTTTAATGTGGATAAATGTGAGGTTATCCACTTTGGTGGCAGGAACAGGAAGGCAGATTACTATCTAAATGGTGTCAAGTTAGGAAAAGGGGAAGTACAATGAGATCTAGGTGTTCTTGTACATCAGTCAATGAAAGCAAGCATGCAGGTACAGCAGGCAGTGAAGAAAGCTAATGGCATGCTGGCCTTTTTAACAAGTGGAATTGAGTACAGGAGTAAAGAGGTCCTTCTGCAGCTGTACAGGGCCCTGGTGAGACCACACCTGGAGTATTGTGTGCAGTTCTGGTCTCCAAATTTGAGGAAGGACATTCTTGCTATTGAGGGAGTGCCGCGTAGGTTCACGAGGTTAATTCCCGGGATGGCGGGACTGTCATATGTTGAAAGATTGGAGCGACTGGGCTTGTACACACTGGAATTTGGAAGGATGAGAGGGGATCTGATTGAAACACATAAGATTATTAAGGGATTGGACTCGCTGGAGGCAGGAAGCATGTTCCCGCTGATAGGTGAGTCCCGAACCAGAGGCCACAGTTTAAGAATAAGGGGTCGGCCATTTAGAACAGAGATGCGGAAAAACTTTTTCACCCAGAGAGTGGTGGATCTGTGGAATGCTCTGCCCCAGAAGACAGTGGAGGCCAAGTCTCTGGATGCATTCAAGAGAGAGTTAGATAGAGCTCTTATAGATAGCGGGGTCAAGGGATATGGGGAGAGGGCAGGAACAGGGTACTGATTGTGGACGATCAGCCATGATCACAGTGAATGGCGGTACTGGCTAGAAGGGCCGAATGGCCCACTCCTGCACCTACTGTCTGTTGTCTATTGACAGGCCTGTCAATCTTACTGGCACCACAGGTTCACCCACCTCATTCCTTTAAAAACCATAAGACATAGGAACAGAGTTAGGCTGTCCGGCCCATCGACTCTCCTCCACCATTCAATCATGGCCGATCCTTTTTTCTTTTCCCCGTCTCCTCCTCAAACCCAGTTCCAGGCCTTCTCCCTGTAACCTTTGATGCCCTGTCAGGTCAAGGACCTAACAGTCTCTGCCTTAAATACGCCTCAGCCTGCCGACCCACGACTGTGCTGCAGCACACAGCTCGAACCACCTCATCGAGTTCACCGACGACACGGCCGCGGTGGGTCTCATCAGCGAGAACGACGAGTCCTGTTTCCGAGCTGAAATTGTTAGATAGGAGATCAGTGCTGAGTGAGTAAATACGTTTAGAGGACCAGGAGGAGGAAGTGAGAAGGTGGAAATGTCCCCGGGGCCTGTTGGGACTTCCCCCAGGTTATTGAAGGAGGCAAAAGACACGATTTCTGTGCCCTTGATTAGTGTCCATGTGTCCTCTCAAGTCACCTTTAATTGTCGTTTCGACCATAACTGCTGGTACAGTACACAGTAAAAACGAGACAACAGTTTTCAGGACCATGGAGTGAGAGAGAGAGTGAGAGATGGAGAGAGTGAGTGAGAGAGAGAATGAGAGTGAGGGAGTGAGAGAGACCAGTCAAATCACTTTTAATTGTCATTTCGACCATAACTGCTGGCACAGTACACAGTGAAAACGAGACAACGTTTTTCAACACAGGAAAAAGCTACACTAGACTACAGACCAACTGCAAGAGCTGGGCGTTAATGCTCCCTTGCCAAGACAAGTCAAGTCACTTTTATTGTCGTTTCGACCATAACTGCCGGCACAGTACACAGTAAAAACGAGACAACAGTTTTCAGGACCATGGTGTTACATGACACAGTACAAAAACTAGACTGAACTACATAAAAACAACACAGAGAAAGCTACACTAGACGACAGACCTACCCAGGACTGCATACAGTGCACAGAACAGAGCAGGCATTACAATAAATAATAAACAGGACAATAGGGCAGTAAGGTGTCAGTCCAGGCTCTGGGTATTGAGGAGTCTGATGGCTTGGGGGAAGAAACTGTTACACAGTCTGGTCGTGAGAGCCCGAATGCTTCGGAGCCTTTTCCCAGACGGCAGGAGGGAGAAGAGTTTGTACGAGGGGCGCGTGGGGTCCTTCCGTCTCCTGCCCACACGGGGGAGATCCCGGCAAAATGACGTTGTTGGAATCCGAGAGGGGAACGAGGGGAAGATCCCGGGAATTCTAGACCGCCGAAACATCCCGGAGGAAGTTCTCAGAGATGGGCTACGCGGTCATCTGGAGCCCTGTGGCCCGTCAGGGAGAGCCCGCGTGACTGTGTGAGGGGCAACCTGCCCGTCTGAGAGATTTAGTTAGAAGAGTGGGCCGAACGATGGCAGATGGAGTTTAATGCTGACAAGTGTGAGGTGCTACATTTTGGTAGAAATAATCCAAATAGGACACACATGGTAAATGGTCGGGCATTGAGGAATGCAGAGGAACAGAGTGATCTAGGAATAATGGTGCATAGTTCCCTGAAGGTGGAATCCCATGTGGATAGGGTGGTGAAGAAAGCTTTTGCTATGCTGGCCTTTATAAATCAGAGCATTGAGTATAGGAGTTGGGATGTAATGTTAAAATTGTACAAGGCATTGGTAAGGCCAAATTTGGAGTATTGTGTACAGTTCTGGTCACTGAATTATAGGAAAGATGTCAACAAAATAGAGAGAGTACAGAGGAGATTTACTAGAATGTTACCTGGGTTTCAGCACCTGAGTTACAGGGAAAGGTTGAACAAGTTCGGTCTGTATTCTTTGGAGCGTAGAAGGTTGAGGGGGGACTTGATAGAGGTATTTAAAATTATGAGGGGGATAGATAGAGTTGACGTGGATAGGGTTTTTCCATTGAGAGTAGGGGAGATTCAAACAAGAGGACAGGAGTTGAGAGTTAAGGGGCAAAAGTTTAGGGGTAACACAAGGGGGAGTTTCTTCACTCAGAGAGTGGTAGCTGTGTGGAACGAGCTTCCAGTAGAAGTGGTAGAGGCAGGTTCGGTATTGTCATTTAAAATAAAATTGGATAGGTATAGGGACAGGAAAGGAATGGAGGGTTATGGGCTGAGTGCGTGTCGGTGGGACTAGGTGAGAGTCAGCGTTCGGCACGGACTAGAAGGGCTGAGACGGCCTGTTTCCGTGTGTAATTGTGATATGGTTATATGGGCCAGTGGGACTAGGTGAGAGTAAGCGTTCGGCACGGACTAGAAGGGCCGAGACGGCCTGTTTCCGTGTGTAATTGTGATATGGTTATATGGGCCAGTGGGACTAGGTGAGAGTCAGCGTTCGGCACGGACTAGAAGGGCTGAGATGGCCTGTTTCCGTGCTGTAATTGTGATATGGTTATAGGGGCCAGTGGGACTAGGTGAGAGTCAGCGTTCGGCACGGACTAGGAGGGCCGAGATGGCCTGTTTCCGTGTGTAATTGTGATATCGTTATATGGGCCAGTGGGACTAGGTGAGAGTCAGCGTTCGGCACGGACTAGAAGGGCCGAGACGGCCTGTTTCCGTGTGTAATTGTGATATGGTTATTTGGGCCAGTGGGACTAGGTGAGAGTAAGCGTTCGGCACGGACTAGAAGGGCCGAGATGGCCTGTTGCTGTGCTGTAATTGTTAGATAGGAGATCAGTGCTGAGTGAGTAAATACGTTTAGAGGACCAGGAGGAGGAAGTGAGAAGGTGGAAATGTCCCCGGGGCCTGTTGGGACTTCCCCCAGGTTATTGAAGGAGGCAAAAGACAAGATTTCTGTGCTCCATGTGTCCTCTCAAGTCACCTTTAATTGTCGTTTCGACCATAACTGCTGGTACAGTACACTGTAAAAACGAGACAACGTTTTTCAGGACCATGGAGTGAGAGAGAGAGTGAGAGATGGAGAGAGTGAGTGAGAGAGAGAATGAGAGTGAGGGAGTGAGAGAGACCAGTCAAATCACTTTTAATTGTCATTTCGACCATAACTGCTGGCACAGTACACGGTAAAAACGAGACGACGTTTTTCAACACAGGAAAAAGCTACACTAGACTACAGACCAACTGCAAGAGCTGGGCGTTAATGCTCCCTTGCCAAGACAAGTCAAGTCACTTTTATTGTCATTTCGACCATAACTGCCGGCACAGTACACAGTAAAAACGAGACAACGTTTTTCAGGACCGTGGTGTTACATGACACAGTACAAAAACTAGACTGAACTACGTAAAAACAACACAGAGAAAGCTACACTAGACTGCAGACCCACCCAGGACTGCATACAGTGCACAGAACAGAGCAGGCATTACAATAAATAATAGACAGGACAATAGGGCAGTAAGGTGTCAGTCCAGGCTCTGGGTATTGAGGAGTCTGATGGCTTGGGGGAAGAAACTGTTACACAGTCTGGTCGTGAGAGCCCGAATGCTTCGGAGCCTTTTCCCAGACGGCAGGAGGGAGAAGAGTTTGTACGAGGGGCGCGTGGGGTCCTTCCGTCTCCTGCCCACACGGGGGAGATCCCGGCAAAATGACGTTGTTGGAATCCGAGAGGGGAACGAGGGGAAGATCCCGGGAATTCTAGACCGCCGAAACATCCCGGAGGAAGTTCTCAGAGATGGGCTACGCGGTCATCTGGAGCCCTGTGGCCCGTCAGGGAGAGCCCGCGTGACTGTGTGAGGGGCAACCTGCCCGTCTGAGAGATTTAGTTAGAAGAGTGGGCCGAACGATGGCAGATGGAGTTTAATGCTGACAAGTGTGAGGTGCTACATTTTGGTAGAAATAATCCAAATAGGACACACATGGTAAATGGTAGGGCATTGAGGAATGCAGAGGAACAGAGTGATCTCGGAATAATGGTGCATAGTTCCCTGAAGGTGGAATCTCATGTGGATAGGGTGGTGAAGAAAGCTTTTGGTTTGCTGGCCTTTATAAATCAGAGCATTGAGTATAGGAGTTGGGATGTAATGTTAAAATTGTACAAGGCATTGGTGAGGCCGAATTTGGAGTATTATGTACAGGTCTGGTCAGCGAATTATAGGAAAGATGTCAACAAAATAGAGAGAGTACAGAGGAGATTTACTAGAATGTTACTTAGGTTTCAGCACCTAAGTTACAGGGAAAGGTTGAACAAGTTAGGTCTTTATTCTTTGGAGCGTAGGAGGTTGAGGGGGGACTTGACAGAGGTATTTAAAATTATGAGGGGGATAGATAGAGTTGACGTGGATAGGCTTTTTCCATTGAGAGTAGGGGAGATTCAAACAAGAGGACAGGAGTTGAGAGTTAAGGGGCAAAAGTTTAGGGGTAACACGAGGGGGAGTTTCTTCACTCAGAGAGTGGTAGCTGTGTGGAACGAGCTTCCAGTAGAAGTGGTAGAGGCAGGTTCGGTATTGTCATTTAAAGTAAAATTGGATAGGTATATGGACAGGAAAGGAATGGAGGGTTATGGGCTGAGTGCGGGTTGGTGGGACTAGGTGAGAGTAAGCGTTCGGCACGGACTAGAAGGGCCGAGATGGCCTGTTTCTGTGTGTAATTGTGATATGGTTATATGGGCCAGTGGGACTAGGTGAGAGACAGCGTTCGGCATGGACTAGAAGGGCCGAGACAGCCTGTTTCCGTGTGTAATTGTGATATGGTTATATTGGCCAGTGGGACTAGGTGAGAGTCAGCGTTCGGCACGGACTAGAAGGGCCAAGATGGCCTGTTTCCGTGCTGTAATTGTGATATGGTTATATTGGCCAGTGGGACTAGGTGAGAGTAAGCGTTCGGCACGGACTAGAAGGACCGAGATGGCCTGTTTCCGTGTGTAATTGTGATATGGTTATATGGGCCAGTGGGACTTGGTGAGAGTAAGCGTTCGGCACGGACTAGGAGGGCCGAGATGGCCTGTTTCCGTGTGTAATTGTGATATGGTTATATGGGCCAGTGGGACTTGGTGAGAGTAAGCGTTCGGCACGGACTAGAAGGGCCGAGATGGCCTGTTTCCGTGTGTAATTGTGATATGGTTATTTGGGCCAGTGGGACTAGGTGAGAGTCAGCGTTCAGCATGGACTAGAAGGGCCGAGATGGCCTGTTTCCGTGTGTAATTGTGATATGGTTATATGGGCCAGTGGGACTAGGTGAGAGTCAGTGTTCGGCACGGACTAGAAGGGCCGAGATGGCCTGTTTCCGTGTGTAATTGTGATACGGTTATATGGGCCAGTGGGACTAGGTGAGAGTCAGCGTTCGACACGGACTAGAAGGGCCGAGATGGCCTGTTTCCGTGTGTAATTGTGATATGGTTATTTGGGCCAGTGGGACTAGGTGAGAGTCAGCGTTCAGCATGGACTAGAAGGGCCGAGACAGCCTGTTTCCGTGTGTAATTGTGATATGATTATACTGACAGTGCAAGTAGCTATAGATGGTATACCATATAACAATTACAACTCAGTTTACAAGTCTCGGAGCACTGTCAGGATAACCATATAACAATTACAGCTAATAAACAGGCCTCCTAGCCCCACTGGCCCATATAACCGTATCACAATTACACACGGAAACAGGCCATCTCGGCCCTTCTAGTCCGTGCCGAACGCTTACTCTCACCTAGTCCCACTGGCCCATATAACCATATCACAATTACACACGGAAACAGGCCATCTCGGCCCTTCTAGTCCGTGCCGAACGCTGACTCTCACCTAGTCCCACTGGCCCATATAACCATATCACAATTACACACGGAAACAGGCGATCTCGGCCCTTCTAGTCTGTGCCGAACGCTGACTCTCACCTAGTCCCACTGACCCATATAACCATATCACAATTACCACTCTCTGAGTGAAAAATTTACCCCCGACATCTCCTCTGTACCTGCTCCCCAGCACCTTAAACCTGTGTCCTCTTGTGGCAACCATTTCAGCCCTGGGGAAAAAGCCTCTGACTATCCCACACCATCAATGCCTCTCATCATCTTGTACCCCTCTATCGGGTCACCTCTCACCCTCCGTCGCTCCGAGGAGAAAAGGCCGAGTTCACTCAACCTATTCTCACAGGGCACGCTCCCCAATCCAGGCAACATCCTTGTAAATCTCCTCCGCACCCTTTCTATGGTTTCCACGTCCCTCCTGTAGTGAGGCGACCAGAACTGAGCACAGTACTCCAAGTGGGGTCTGACCAGGTTCCTATAGAGCTGTAACATTACCTCTCGGCTCCTAAACTCAATCCAGGCAACATCCTTGTAAATCTCCTCCGCACCCTTTCTATGGTTTCCACGTCCTTCCTGTAGTGAGGCGACCAGAACTGAGCACAGTACTCCAAGTGGGGTCTGACCAGGGTCCTATAGAGCTGTAACATTACCCCTCGGCTCCTAAACTCAATCCAGGCAACATCCTTGTAAATCTCCTCCACACCCTTTCTATGGCTTCCACGTCCTTCCTGTAGTGAGGCGACCAGAACTGAGCACAGTACTCCAAGTGGGGTCTGACCAGGGTCCTATAGAGCTGTAACATTACCTCTCGGCTCCTAAACTCAATCCAGGCAACATCCTTGTAAATCTCCTCCGCACCCTTTCTATGGTTTCCACGTCCTTCCTGTAGTGAGGTGACCAGAACTGAGCACAGTACTCCAAGTGGGGTCTGACCAGGGTCCTATAGAGCTGTAACATTACCTCTCGGCTCCTAAACTCAATCCAGGCAACATCCTTGTAAATCTCCTCCGCACCCTTTCTATGGTTTCCACGTCCTTCCTGTATTGAGGTGACCAGAACTGAGCACAGTACTCCAAGTGGGGTCTGACCAGGGTCCTATAGAGCTGTAACATTACCTCTCGGCTCCTAAACTCAATCCAGGCAACATCCTTGTAAATCTCCTCCGCACCCTTTCTATGGCTTCCACGTCCTTCCTGTAGTGAGGCGACCAGAACTGAGCACAGTACTCCAAGTGGGGTCTGACCAGGGTCCTATATAGCTGTAACATTACCTCTCGGCTCCTAAACTCAATCCAGGCAACATCCTTGTAAATCTCCTCCGCACCCTTTCTATGGTTTCCACGTCCTTCCTGTAGTGAGGCGACCAGAACTGAGCACAGTACTCCAAGTGGGGTCTGACCAGGGTCATATAGAGCTGTAACATTACCTCTCGGCTCCTAAACTCAATCCAGGCAACATCCTTGTAAATCTCTTCTACTCCCTTTCTATGGTTTCCACGTCCTTCCTGCAGTGAGGCGACCAGAACTGAGCACAGTACTCCAAGTGGGGTCTGACCAGGGTCCTATAGAGCTGTAACATCACCTCTGGCTGTGAAAAGTCTTTTAAAACTCTGTGCGAAGTGGGCGTGAGTCCCGGCACCGGCCTCGCCCTCGATCCCGCCCCCCGCAGGGGCAGGGAGCCGCCCTCCCCGAGGGATGCGGAGAAAGAAGCGGC